>NW_008824791.1:2320768-2343690 GCF_000699105.1 Pygoscelis adeliae
GTCCTGCGCGGCTCCCGGCTGGCGGAGCTCGGGTCGAGTTTCTTCCAGCTCCGCTCCAGTCTCGCCGTATAAAACACATCGGTGTGTGTCCGCGATGGCAGCCTCGGGCTGCGGGTGTTTGGCAGCCTGCCTGTAAATCTTCAGGCGGTACAGAGTAGGTTTTCTCTGAAACGTTGATTTTAAAAAACAAAAAAAGTACTCCCACAGCGGAAGAGACAAGCAAAGAAAACATGCCTGAACCAAAGTCACTAGATTTCAGGGCTGCTTCTTTTGTGGAAACACAAGAAGGGTAGGAACGTGGCTGGAAAGTGCGGAAACTCACTCGAACTGCTAGTCTTGTAATAACTTTTCTTTACAGAAGAACTGGTGCTCCTAGAGCTATTTTTCACAAATACTTGTATGCTTCAGTCTTTCAAGACGTTACAGTTCTTGCTTGGGCTTCATGCACTTGTTAACTACGCTGCAATTTTGGCAGGGAGGATGGTGTTCAGGTTTTTGCTGAATATGCCTTCTTCATTGCTCAATCACTTTGCTGTTCAAAGTGTAACACAATACAACTAAAATACTATGTTCTTATAATTAAAATTCAAACAAGTCAGGCAAGGAACATCATGGTAGGAAGTTAAATAATGAAACTTTATGAGGAGGGTCAGCTTTAAATGGTTTGTTTTAAGGAAAAGTATATTGTAAGGAAAGTGAGAGATTGATATGACAGTGAAAAAATTCTCTACCATAAAAGCCTCTACCAAAGGCAGAACATTTAATGTAAACTCTGACAGTGAAATGTGTAAAAAGGTGCTTGTTTTGTACTTTGATATGGAAGTAGATAAACTTATTCATCAGATGACTTTGGATGTTGGACTTGCTGGTACCCAGTACTTTGGATCACATAACATACAAGCTGCTAAGTAGCTCTTGATATAAATCTAGAGCGTAGTGAGTTAATGCAGTTATCTGTCATTTTTTTTCTTAGTCTCTATAGTACACTTTTTCTATTCTTTTACCTAAAAATGGGATCTTTGACATTCTTAGTCCTTTACACTTGTGCTGACCTCCTAGGTAAATGGTATACTAGCTTAACTACACAGTTTTACATATTTCTGAGCTTGTGGGCCGTGTTAGTTTTGCTTCGCCTCAACAAGCATAAAGAGTTCAAGCTGGCAGATATTGTATCTGGAACAACTTCTGAATGTTTTTAATGCATAAAATACATGTAGTATGTTCCATACGTATTTCAGAGATCAATTTTTTTGTCTATTGCTAGTTCAAGAAATGCAGTCTTTCCAAAATAGCATAACACAACGTGATTTGCCTCCCTACCATAATATTCTCAGCAGTGTTGAAGCCTGGGCTTTCTTTCTCTAGTGGCATGTTTTGGAAATTTATCTTATTTGTCACTTCTTGCCCAGCCCCCTTTGGGGTTTTGTATTTAAACAAGATTCTTCCGCTATGACATAGTCGTCCTCTGCTCTTCACTCTTTAACAAGTTTTCTTCTTCTCATGAATCCCATTTGAATGCTATGGGCCTGTGCTTTAGAGCAATTTTGTGACAATTTGCAAAGCCAGACAATCTGTATAATATGGGATGGGAATTGTTCTGTGATGATGCTCTGGCACTGAAAATGTTACACTTTTGTCACTGCATTGTTCATTGAGCTGTTACATTTTGCTTTTCAGCAGAGCTAGCTGAAAATTTGTGTAGCCATGTTCTCAAAGCTAGCTTTGGTACTTGCTTGTGGATTGAGGCACCATACTCCGCTGCATGTGAGGTTTTTTGAGTGGTTTTTTTTTTTATTTTGGATTCTTCAGAACCCAATTTTAATACTTGTAATAGTTGTAATCATCTTGCTCTCCTTTTTAGGAACTTCTGTGTTCTTCACACACTAAGCTGTCCTGTGGAGAATCTATTCTCAGGTGCTCTTGTATAATGGAATATAAATATTTAAAGAGTATCTGTTGTCTCTGCTGTGGAAGAAATCTGACCTGTTTCTGACATTGAATGATGGCAGATCCACACAAAGGCATCCCTGAATGCAGCAGCTTCATAAGATCAGGGGGAGTTTTCAATTCCTACCTATATAAATTATCTAAACCATCTTAGTTTGTTAGGGACAAAAATTTGTTTGTTAGGGGTAGTTCCTCAGTTTTTTTCCACTTTTATTGGTCTAAATTGGGAAGATGACAACTTTTCAAAGTTATCATATTTAATTATTCACTTTTCTGCATCATTTGAAACTACCTTAGTTTGAGGTTAGTTATCATTTAAAATATGAAAGGAATTTTTTTTTTTTAAGAAAAGGAGTTTTGAGAAACAAGCTTTAGGAAACTTGCTGTGGTAATTCAAAGTGTCACTACTCTCAGTTAATCTGCTCACGGAGGCAAGTTAGCAGTAGGGAATATCTGTCTACATCTCAGCTGCTCTGATATGAATCCAGCTGGGTTTTTTTTAGCTTAAGCTGCTGATCAAAATATGAGCTAAGATGATATGAGCCTATAAGCTGAGGTGATAGTGCACATTCCTTCTGCAAGGGTTGTGATAATCCCTGGAAGAGATATTGGTATGTCATTAACCACCATCCCCTGTCTCATGACATATGCACGGATATTATTCCCCTATTCCTTAGCCCCCCTCCACACCGCTTCCCCAAATAAGAACAGTTGATGACTTGGGCTCTATCTCTGGAGGTGGTCACTCAGGAGAGGGGAAGTGGCACGTTGGACTGCTGGGTGCCAAGACCCACTTGGATTGAGTCACCGCTGCACTCATCCGGTTCCTCATGAGGCTTATCCTCCTTTGGTTCAAGTGGTTCTTGCTGTACTGTTCCTGTAACGTACAACTCAAATCATGGGTTATTTTCCCCCAAGTTTAAATCTCCTTGAGATACACACTGGATTTCCCTATCCTTCCACATTAGCCACCAAGTGCACTTGAGCAAACATAATCCCACAAATGGCTTTGCCTTTTCCCGAGGGAGGAGCAATCTATACAGCCTTTTCCAGCCACTAACAAGCGCCAGACTCTAATATGCAGTAAAGTAAGCAAGCTCAGTGAGCAGCACAGGAGCCTGCCAGTTAACAACTATAATGTACTCAGATCAAAGCTGTCATTATCTTTAGCCCCACGTTGGGCACTGAGGACTGTGGTGGGTTGACCCTGCCCAACAGCTAAACACGCACCCAGTGAGTTGCTTACTCTTCTCTCCCACGGGATGGGGAGAAGGCAGAAGGAAGATGAGAAGACTTGTGTATAAACATAATGGCAGTTTAATGGGGAAAGCAAAAGCTGCATGCTCAAGCAGAGCAAAAAGAGCAAAATCACTACTTCCCATCAGTGGGCAGATGTTCAGCCACTTTCTGGAAAGCAGGGCCTCAGCATGCTTCACGGCTGCTTGGGAAGACAAACGCAGTAAACATTAACATTCCCCCTTTTTCCTCTTTTCCTTGAGCTATGTTTTGCTGAGCACGACATCATATGTATGGATATCCTTCCCGTCAGTTGGGGCTGGCTGTCCTGGCTGTGTCCCCTCCCAGCCTCTTGCCCACATCAGCCTCCTGGCTGGGGGGAGAGGGGGACAGGGCAGAGTGGGAAAGAGAGAAAGCCTTGATGTTGTGCAAGCACTGTTCAGTAGTAGCACACAAATATTTTGGCTATCAGTAGTGTTTTAGCCAAAAATACAAAGCACAGCACCATACAGGCTGCTGTGAAGAAAATAGCAGCCAGACTCAACACATCATCCTAGCAGGAAGGTTGTGGATTTGAACTCGTGAAGTAAAGTTGCCCACAGCTTGCTGGTGAAGGGCCTTTACCTGGACAACTACTGTTGTTTGCAGTAGGATTATTGTAGCTGAATGACTAAGGGAGTTTTAAGGCTTTTGCGGCTTTGTGCACTGGACCGCATGCTTTGTGTAAGCTTCACTGTTTCATCGCTAAGTGTACATACAAAGAAATAAACATGCACATGATGTTATTCTCCATTGTTTGTTCCACAGAGCAACATCAGAAAGAGGAATATTCTCTGTTTCTTTCTCCTATTTGAAGAGTAGAAAGTGGGATTGTAAAACGATGGAAGTTCTTGATACTTCTATTTAATTTAATGACAATTACTAGATATTAAGGTGCCAGTTCCTCAAAGTACTCATTAGAGCACCCAGTTTCCTTGTGGGATCTTTTTGTGTAAAAGAAATTGACAGTTAAATGAATATACTTAACAGGTAGGACATTGTTTGCTTTTAATATCTTATCCTGGTATGTTCTTACAAGACTTACTTATGCTTGAAATTGGTCCTTATTTTCTGTCAGTCAGCAGAGCTGTGGGATGTGTTAGCGAGGCAAGCGCTGGAATTTCATAGTTTGATGTGTCTTACTGCTCTAACTTGCAAGTTTCCTTATACGCAGTGGTCTTGCGTTATTATTTTTTATGAGTACTGTGTTGTTGCTGCCCAGATATGTAAAATGGGGGCAGATGAAGTGCGAGAGGATGGAAAAGTGAAAGGCATAATGAGGCTGTCATGAGGATGACTGAATATGACACACTCTGAATAGACAGGCTGCTGCTAGGGAAATGGCTTGCCTTCGTTATACATAGGGGCTAACTATGCATTTTGTTGTGTGTTTTGTTTTTGTTTTTCTTTTTTCTTGCTAGCAGTGACCAGACAACATCTGGGCCTCTGCAGCCTCTCTCCCGGTCTTCTTGGGTTGTTCTGGCCGGTCCACATTGTTGCTGTAGCTTTTGTGGCTCTGGATGGCTAGTGAAGAAGGATGTTCAGTCTAATGGCCAATTGCTGCAGCTGGTTAAAACGGTGGCAGGAACCTGTCAGGTAAACGCGAAAGTATTTTACGTTTCTGTGCTGACCTTCCCAAACTGTGTTTCATGTCCTCTTGTCTGTCTTTTACTTTATTTGCTATATAACATTCTGCGTATTTTTGAATTCCAAGACAAAATCTGTCATTTTTTTTCTCCAAGAGAGAATCAATACATCTTCTGAACTTAAAAATGAAATGTTAATCATCCCTAATTCAGGTACTTTGTTTCTGGCTCCAGGAAAGTATAAAGTTCAAAATATTGTCCTTCACATACTGTTTCCTCAAGTTGAGCATTATGGGGTGATGCTAGAATGTTTATGTAAAGTTTATTTGGCTTTTGTCTTATTGATTTAGTTTCTGCATTTTGAGATTCTAAAGTGTAATGTGTTAAAACACTCTGTTGTCCAGAGTAGACTGTAGCCCCAGTGTAATACTAGTTTTCTTACTATTATCTAAGTATCTTAACACTGCATTTTGTAGGTAGCCTGGTGATCCATTCTTGCTTATGGAATTCTACTGTTCTCATTTGTTTCTGTTATTTTTACTTTGACATCCTGCACCCTTTTCCCTCCAATTAGCAGAGATGCACAGATAGTGCATGGTTTGTTTCAAACTATTTACAAACTATAGGGAAGGGAAATAAAGGGTACACCACATGTATTTATACTTCACAGTCATGTAGGAGGATTTGCTCTTTTCTTCAATGCTACGTAGTTTAGGTTTTATAGAAGGTGCTGCTATTCAAAGAACTATATTGGATTGAATAGCTTTCTGACTTGACCAATGTATTATAGACAATTGTGAGTTTATAAATGTTCATGGCTGTTCTGATTTTAGCTTACTGTTAAAGTATAATTTACTGTGATCCTACTGTTCATTTTTAGGTTCTTTTCTCAGAGCTTTTTGGCTCTTCTGAAAGAACTTGCATAAATTATACTTCATGTATTATGCTATTATAGTTTTAAAACTGGAAATAACAATGTTTTTAGTATTCCTTCACTTAAAGGGGCGTAAAATTGAGGAAATTTCTTTGACTCCTCTGAGTCTTTGTGAATAGGAGGAGCAATTGAGGTATACACATAGATATGTTTTTCCTATTGCTTTGCTTAAAATCCTATCCTGGTATAAATTCTAGCCTGTATACCAGTTTGCTGATATATTGTACATACTCAGCACCACTGGTTTGCACATTAACAGTCTAGATTGCTCCTGCTTGAAACAAAGGCATGATGAGTATCAGTGCTGCTTATTTACAGCATCTGATGTTGTCTACACAAGTGTTGTATACTGTATAGTGTTGTTCAGATGCACTTGTTGAGACAGAAATAAATGTCTAGTATAGGCACAACTTTGAGGCAGAGAGACGGTAAAAATATGGGGAACGGAAATGAAATTACAGAAATTGTTAGAGACAATGACCACACCAAAAAAAAGGATAAAATTTACAGTACCGTGAAATTAAATCTCAGGAGGCAAATACAAGTTGAAAGCAAAATCTTTGTCTCACGTGAAACTTCCAGCACATTAGACTTCTCATTTCATACCTTGTTCTGCTGTTCTGTCTAATCAGATGGTTTGACATACTGAACACCAAATACACAATTGTAACAATGCCTGCTACTTGGTATTTTGATACTTATTCTTTCTACTGCTTTGTGGTAAATTTGCTATGCATGTATTAAAGTTAATAAAATAAGTGATGTCTAGCTAGAGGAAAAAAAGATTTGAAATATCTTTCCTTTTTTTTTTTTTCTCCTTATGGAGGAAGGTGACACTAATAATGGTGGGTCTTGATAATGCTGGTAAAACTGCTACAGTCCGAGGAATTCAAGGAGGTAAGCGATTAATTTCTTTATCATCTAAATGGAGCATTGAAAGAGAGAGTATAACTACTAATTTTCTATCATTTTAATCTAAAAATATTGCTTCATCCGTTAATTTATCTCTGCTTCCCATATTGTTGAAAGAAAATTTTGGTGATTGTACCACCAAAAGTGGTACGAGTGTGACTGCCAAAGTGAGCATGTCACAGGCCCCATTGTGTGAAGACTTGCAGATGAGAGAAATATTAAGGGGTCTTACCTTTGAAACATAAAGATCCTGATTTTTGATATCTTGCAAGTCATGCTAGGGTGACTTAAAAAGTAGGTGTTCCCAGTCATGTGCTTTATGCTCAGGAGAAGTAGCAGAGGAAGCTCTGCGTTCACTCATTTGCCACTGCACTTAACATCGTGTTGAGCTAACGTAGACGAAATCAGTGGTAGTTCAACAGAGTTGCTACCATTCTGCTACGTATTTTTCAAAGGTAATAGTATGTTATAGAGGCAAGGTAGATAGTATGGAGAGAGCTGCCTCTTAAGACATTGCACCTTGCAGCATTAGAAGCCTTAGTCCACTGAGACAGAAAAAATTAGTCCATAGAGGTGTTTAATTATCTTGGAAACACTAAGACCAAATGTTCAGAGTACCTTGTTGCATATGTGCCTTGACCACTGTATTGTTAGCTGTGCAAAAGGCTAAATTGCAACAAAATCTGTTCTGGGTCCTTGTTTAAATTTCATGAGCATCTTAGCCTATTTTTGGACTAGAGGAAAGGTTTTTCAGTAGTTCAATAAATAGCTGAAGGAACACTGTAACTACAAGCAAGCCGTCTGTCTCTGTCAGTTGCTTTAAGTGAAAGTAAGTGTAGGACAAAAACTTTGAAGGCTGTAGACCACATTCTAATTAATAATTACTTTGAATTAATGCAATGGTACAAACTGTTCTGGTTAATGATGTGTTTCACATCTTAGTATACATTAGAGAAGTCAATGGACCTGATTTTGTTTTTTTTTTTCTTGTGTGCATGTGCTGAAGTTGTTTTCAGGTGCCCATCCACTAATGCACATACATCAGTAAGCCTTGTATAAAAATCAATGTTGTAAGTATGTATAATGAGGAAAAGGTTCAAAAGAAGGAAATTGCATGTGTATGTATATAACATAAAGAATGAGTCTAGTGATACATCTTTGATATCATTATTTATCATCAGAAAAGCACTAACAATTTTCTAGGCACTTACTTCAGTAAGAGACCACTTGATTTTGGAGGGTACTTTGCACCATCCAATAACACATGCAAGTGGGATATAATTGGAGATAAAACTTGTGCCTGTGAAAACAAAAATTCTTTATGGTTTTTTTTTCCCTTCTGGGATTGTTTTTCTAAATAACTTTAATCTTGTGTAACAACAAGAGAGTACTTAGTAGTGTTTTTGCAGACTTTGAGACTCCACCTCGACTTTCTGTTTACACGTGTTATGTATGTTCATGAGTTTGCTAAAGTGTGAATAAAGTTATGAATATTCTCTCATTTATATTCCTGAATCTTTGTCCTGAAAACATGAGTGCTTTGTTATTTAGCCTTCCATTCTGTTTCAAAATCAACTTTAATGCCTTTATCCGCTAAATGCAACAGTTACTTCTAAAAGTCCTTTTTTTCTGGGAAAAAATGGGATAAAGGGAAAATTATTCTTAGTAATTATTAGTATTTTAATACTAATAATTTTAGAAAATTATTAGTATTTCTAAAGGGAAACTCCAGGAAAAGATAGTTCTGGCCTCTGTGACTCTTTCACCTTAGAAAGCAATTGTCTTTTTCCTTAACAGAGCTTGCAGAGATTAGAACCTTCAGTTAGTCTTCAGGGTTGATAAAACCAGGTTTTTTGGCTGTGCACCAGTCATACAGCCTGTAGGAGGAGACTGCAGTTATGATTGCTGGGTTTTAGCAGAAACCAGATGTATTTCAGTTCTTAGGACCCTTAAACCTAGGCAAATCAGCATGGTCACCAAAGACATATTTGCCAAAATGGATCTGCAGCTTATATGGCAGACCCTGTTTTTACATTGAAGACTGTTTATTATTGGAGACCTGACCATACAATAGGAGCAGATGTTTTGGCAGTATCCCCTTACATTCAGCACCATCAATAACTTTCATCCTTAACCAACCCTCATATTCACATTGTTCTCTCTTGTAAGAGCACATACTTACGGCTCACAGTGCAAAATGTTCTTCAAAATAGTCTGTTGTGTTTTGAAGCTGTAGTTTTTCACAAATGGGGGTCCAGGACCCTTCTCTTGCTGGAGTCTTGGCTTATACCGTTGCGGCCAAGGGGTCTGTTCTGAATCCCCATCTCGGCTGTGTGTGAAGGATTCTTTCAAAAATGGAACGTGGTAGCAGAAGGCTGGTGGTGATTTAGCTTCTTCACTGCTCTTAAGAGCTCAGTGCTTTTGACCATACCTTCATTTCTTCCTCTCAACAAGCTGAATTTTACATCTGTTTCTCCTGCCTTGTGTTACCAAGCTACATAAAACAGTTGTAGCGATCCAATTAACTCACTCCTGCAGAGACAGCTTAATGGTGTGAGGCAAGCACAGGCTTTCTTTGCTCTCCGGAAAGGAAGACAGCAAGCAAAAGTCGTAAATATAAAGCGATAGGTTTTTAGCATATGGCATGGTGAACTAAAAAACAGAAAATAAAAATAAACAGACAAAGGCCAAAACCTGATCTTGAATAAAGGGAATCAAGTAGTTTACATCTCAGAAGAATACGGTTTCAGTCACTTCAAACAAGGGCTGAGATGAACTTTTGAAGCTGTTTTGGCAACCATGAGGGATAAAGAATAAATCTGGCACAGCACTAGGCTTCCCAGGTCATAATGCGTTAACTTTTTTGTTTGTTTTCCTTCTCAAACTTGGATTAATACCATGCAAATGCTGTGCAACTGTTCAGATGGGAGCATTGGTGGTGAGGGGGAAAGTAAAAACTGCAGTACACTGAACACCACTGCAATTTAACTGTGGTGTTAAATATTAAAAATTGCATTTTTGGCTCTTTTTTTCCCCCCTGGTGCTCCTATCTAATTTAAAGTAACTGATTGAGAGACTAGTGTGTTAATTTGAAATTACCTGAGGAGAGGGAAAATCTTAATGTAAAAAATATGTGGTTAGCAATATGGTGTCACTTAACAGGGAGGATTTGCTCCATATTTTTAAAATATGAATTTTGCTACACAAATCACAATGTAAAAACCTTTTTAAATAACTAAGGACACTTTTTACTGAAGGCTTTCTTCTTTGAACTCTGGCAGAGTCTCCTGAAGATGTGGCTCCAACAGTTGGGTTTTCCAAGATTGACCTTAAACAGGGACGCTTTGAAGTCACCATCTTTGATTTGGGAGGTGGAAAACGAATTCGAAATATCTGGAGAAATTACTATGCTGAGTCCTACGGTGTAATATTTGTTGTGGATTCCAGTGACATTGCAAGAATGGAAGAAACAAAGCAAGCCATGATAGAAGTTTTAAATAGCCCTAAGATATCAGGAAAACCCGTGTTAGTGTAAGTAATGTTAATAAATGTTCTAATAATCTGAAATTTTCTAAATTTTGACCTTCAATACACCTTCTAAAGAAGTATTTATGTATAGTATAAACATAAGTATAAAGTACACTAATACTACTGTAACTTTAGCACTAAGCAATATTACAATCAGTTTTACAGTATTTCTGAGGTATTTATTTATGCCAATCTTAGTATCATACTAGTGAACAAAGCCTTGTCTGTCTGCCTTTCCCTCTTGAGTTATACATGGTGATATACTGAATCCATTCACTGCATCTGACATTAGCTCTTATTTAGTCCTTCTCAGGGTTATTTATTTCTCTTCTCTTTCATTAGCTGTGGAAAAATAATAAGGTTTTTCTTTTTAACTCTTTAAAATTCTAATATTGCTCAAAATGGTATGATAGATCAAAGGCTTTGCAAGTTTGGCATGGCAACATGGTGTAAAAATATTGTTACTATTTAGGCCTACATCAATTACTTAAATTGTAAATGGTTGATTAAATTCTGCAATACCAGTAATCTCTCAGCAATAAATGTCTTGTTCACTTAACACATGGTGGTGCTGCTGATACATGGTCAGCAAAGTCTCATTAAAGAAGGCTTACTTTAATAGTATTTGGCATGCACTTTTGTTTCAGTGGATGTGTTTTAATGAAAAAGTTTCAAAAGGTCTAGAGACGTTCTTTCACAGAACAGATAGATTCATGAACTTCTCTGCTTAAAAACTAGGTTTTGTAAAATATTGGAAATAACATATTTTATTAAATTCAGCCACACAAAAGGTCTCTGAGGACAAATACTACCCTTTTGAAGTTACAAAATAAACTATGGAAGTTTAAAATGGTTTATCAGGACAATATGTTTATGTCTGGTGGGCATAAGACCTCCATAACACAGCAATTACACAACATTTCTGTGATATCATAAAGAATCTGTAAAGCTAAGAGGAGAGGCCTCTTACTTTTAAGTAGTGATGCTCTGGTGGTTTGAGGGTGAAACTGGCTAATCTATTTTGATCAAGTGGAGTGTAGTTCAGCAAGCTAATAGTGTGTATGTTGAAAAATAGATTTTAACTTCCATTGCTATCTGAATGTCATTACTACAGGGAAGGCAATAAAACCAACTTAATGCAGCTAGTTTCACTCAAATCTGTTCTGAAAATGCAACCATGACAGTTGACAACTGTGCAGTTTTTCTAAATAAATACAACTTTAGGGTTTTTTTAATAGAAATCTCTATGCCCTAATCCTGTAACAGAGTTTATCTGGGTGGCTGGCTGTACCTGCAGAGAGCCCACTCACTTCCCTGGGACTCAGTCCTGCTTTTCGATCCATGTCAGTAGCTAATCAGAAGGCAGAGTGTATTAACTGAGTCTAATGGTGACTAAACTAAGTTTGTTGATGTTATTGCCTTCTAATTGATTCAGCCTCAAGCCTGTGAACAGAATTTGCTCTTGCAGTGTCCCGGTTCTGTGGAGGGATCCAGTAGTTCTTTGTTTTATGCTCCCTATATGAGCCTGCATCTTGAGTTATGAATTCTTTCCTGTCTTGTCCTTGTTTTCTGTTTGGTGTCTGTGTTCATGGCATAGCTATGCTACTTTTGGCATGTTCAAATCACGTAAACCCTAGAACTTGTTCCAGCATTTGAAGCACTACTTATATTGTGAAGCCTGCAAGTTGTGAAGCAGGAAGGCTTGATCAGTAAGCACTCGTGTTTGTGATATGAAAATTGAGTGCTTAGCAAATGAGATTAAACTGATCTCATGGACCTTCCCTTCCCTGAAGATGCCTTTGGTGGAGATGCAAATCCCTGTCACTCACACTTGCCAAATAAGAGTTCGGTGGCATAAACTTTTTTCCCTTGAGTCCCTAAAACTGAAAAATGGAAATGTATCAAGAGCAGAATAAAGGAAACAGCAGATTTCCAAATTTGTGGTGAAAGTTAACCTTTTTTAATATTACCCTCTTCTAAGGATGTTCAACTTTTGTTTTGGTTTGGTTTTTTTAATAATGAAATACCTGGTATCCACGTAGCAATAAGTTCCCTAATATCCTGATAAGTTTCTAATTAGTGCATTTTAGTCTATGCATGTTTGTGTGAAGGGCAGTATTTACTGAAAACAATACAGTGACCTCTGAGCATTGAATCCAGGAAAGCTGAAGTTTAAGTAATTCCCTTCTCTCCCATGCTCTTGCAGTGCAGAGCAAAATCTATTTCTCTCTTCATAGAATACTGTTATAATTTCGTGCCAGAGGAGAGAGATTCCTTCTCTGTGATTTCCACACTCCATAAGTGTGTCTCTGGTCTGGACTACTGCTTTGTTCCTCCAGCACTTAAAATAAACAAGGAGAAGCAGAAAAACAGGTGTAATTTGTTTACTCTCTGCTGTCTCTAGATGCACAGATTTCTCTGCTATGTTATTTGTATGCTTAAATACAAAGCGCTTATTCATTAATGTTTTATTAATTTCCAATTATCATCTTAAAAACTAATAAAAGAAACTAAATTCTAAAGGAATGAAAAGGAGTGAGCTATAACTTCAAAGTGTGTGTATGCTGAAGAATGATGAAAGAGGTATTGGTGACTTGTTCAGAATGAAACAATTAAAATGTTTATACTGGATATTCATGTTTCTTTTTAAGCATAGATTGAACCAATGCACCAAAATTTCAACAGTCAGCACTGAATTTTAGTCTAATGTTATTTACCCTAACTTGTGCTGTATGCAGTATCTTGTACAATGAAGAATATATAAGTATGCTGTAAGATTGGATGCAGGTCCATTCTGGATTTTGAAGGCAGCAGCAGAAGTTGCTGTATACGCAGCACCAGGTGTATCATTGTGTGTACCTAGCATCCGCTTGTCTTTGAAATAACCTGCTGGTTATGCTTTTTTCCTTTTTTTCCTTTTTTTGGGTGTACTTCTGGTAGATGACAATCAAAAAGACAGAATTACTTTTTTCTTTTGCATTTATGGGCTTTCATCTATCTGGACAAAACTAATTTTGCAGTTGGATCGGGGAAAAATAAAATCTTCGTGACTGGTAGCTAGGATGGACCTTTGAAATAAACCATTGCTTACCAGACAATTAAATTCATGTATTTGTAAAGGAACACTCCAGTTATCAGGTTATCAATATCATATTTGTGCCTGTGCTCCATAGTATTTTCCTTATTAGTTAATAAAACTTGGAAAGGAGTGATACTGGAGTTGTAGCAATGGTAAGGAGGCAGGAATTTGCCTCTGGACAGGAGTTCTGATCTGTCAGAGTTCTCTTCCTAATCTGCCTTTATACCATGGACTACCTCAGCATATATAAAAGAAAAACTTGAAACAGAGATTGCATTCTCTGTTAGGTAAATTAATGCTTACTAGAACTTTCATCCTGTTTTACTGGTAGAGTTCCTGGTGTTCAGAACTCTACAAGGATTTGGATTAAGAGTGCTGTTGTTGAATGCTTTTAGAAAATTGGTTGTTCAATAATAACTCCAAGAGGAAATAAAATACAATTTGTATAACTCTGTACTAATGAATAAACACCTTCCCTAATTTACTCACCTTTTCTGACATACCCTGACCTCTCTCACTAGTTCCTGAAGTCTTATCCTCTTTCTCCTTCCCTTTCCTTCCCTTCCCTTCCTCCATTCAGCATTTCCTCTGTGGCTGGGTAAGCACATGCTGTGTTTGGTTGTGGTGCAACAAGCGAAGTACTCTGCTGTCTGTTGCCTTTGAGAATAGGTGAAGTGAATGAATCAAAACTAGTGTTGGTCTCTCTCTTCTACCCATGTGAATTTGATGCAGATCAGCAGTACGGTTATTGTAGAAGCTAACTGTCCTTGCAAAAATGGTCTAAAAAAGTAGTGGGGGGAAAAAGCTTTCTACTCGGGTAAACAAATTTTGATGTGATGTAATGGGTAAAATATATGCTGAATCATGAAGTTCCTTTATCTAAATATATCTCCTTTTTATCTTTAAAGATTTAAAAAAGAAAATAACATATGCCAATTTAGAAAACTGTGTGTTTCTTCCTGTAAAAAGATAATGTTGTTTATACCTATGGTCTCTGGTTCATTACAGTAAAAACGTCTCCGATAGTAACATTTAAATAAAAGTATTCTCCAGTTGTTTGCTGTTACATGATGGCAGGCTTGTCCACTGCTCTATATATTTGTCCAATGCTCTGTAGATTCATTGAGTTTCAAGATTTTCTCATTTGCTGATGTGGAGTTGGAGTTGTAAAGAAAAAAACAAAAACCAAAAAACCCCCAACCAACCAAAACAAAACCAAATCAAAAAAGAACATACACAAAAAACCCAAGAATAGGAACAAACTTCAACAGTGATATAGTTAATGGTCACCAGGGAAGGCTTGGGAGTCTTTGACACACAGTCCTTAATGAAAGTAGACAGATTAAACGTTTTTTTTTCCATTTTGAACAGCACAGTAATTATGTGGTTTGTCTACACTGAGAAATTTAGTCATTCACTCCCTCCCCCTCCCCCTTTTTTTTGTTGTTGTTCTTTGGGTGCTGTCACCACAATGAGCCATACTGTGTATGTGGTAGCTGAGTGACTTACATCTTCTTGGAGAGAAACAGTTGTGTGTCCTCCCTCTTCCTGAGATGACATGTCTGTGTAACACTGTAATTTGGCCAGATAGTAAGGGTGTAGACCATTCCAACTTCAGCTCCTACTAATCAGGACAGGTCCCCAATACTACATCAGCAGGTCTTGCACACTATATGCCCTCATGCTATGTCCCAAAACTTCAAGCATATGATATCAGCGTGAACAATTCTTTCATGAAATGCATTACACTTATCATTATTTTGGACATATTGAATTAAAAATAAAATAATTTTATATATGTAAGTCCTAAGGCCAGAGGGATGTCACATCGTGTCACATGCATCCCACAAGAAATTGGGGTCAAGTGCTGTAGTGTGGATGTGACCAGTCCTCTCCAGAAGGGGATTTCCAAAAGCTCTTCACTCCAAACAGCATACGTGGGTGCCAGTCCACACCGCTTTATCCAGGGGTCAGAGCTTGCTCTCTGGCACTGTCCACAAAGACATTTAATTTATTATATATATAATATAATTAAATTATAAACATATAATTTGTGTTATAACATAAATTAGTTATAATTTATCACCCAGGTGAGCAACTAAGTTAATGTGTGTATTTGGAAGAAGGTGGGGAAGAGAGGTGAGAGAACAATTTTGGATATGTTGTCCAGCTAGGACTGTGACGTGTGCAGTAAAAGTGTTTTAATTGTAATGTATAGGGAGGTGTGCAAATGAGGCCCTCAGTTATTTTATGAAGTATGTGGAAAATTATATCCACAACAAATACTTTAAAATCTTTCCAGTAGAAGAGTAGGTCCTTGAAAAATGTATGTGTGTTATTCTGGAGAAAGTAGCTTTTTTCTTAAAGTTAAAAATCTGTGTTTTTTTTAAATGCTAGCTTTTCCCAGTAAATGCACTATTGCTATTATTTCTTTGAATAACAGAACATTTCCCCAGAATATTTTTCCTGTTTTGTTTTACATCTGCCAAAACAAGCAACGGTCCTTTCTGAAAAGCACTGGGAATTAATGTCAATTTACGTCACTGCATGTCTTCTTAGCTGTCTTTTGTTCGTAATCAACTTTATACTAGCAAGTATAGCACTAGTGCTAGCAAGATACCGCCATGAATTATTATGGGTAGATGGGTCTCATTTCACAGTGAAGAACAGGATCCATTACTAAAGAGTTTGGTATGCAATCTTCGTTACAGAGCAAAGCAGAGTTGGAGTCACTGGCCCACTTTTCCTTTTCATAGAATCATAGAATAGTTTGGGTTGGAAGGGACCTCTAAAGGTCTTCTAGTCCAACCCCCCTGCCATGGGCAGGGACATCTTCAACTAGATCAGGTTGCTCAGAGCCCTGTCCGACCTGACCTTGAATGTTTTGCCATCTTTTCTTCCGTCCCAATCTATTATATTATGGTATGCCCTCATCCGATAATATGCATATGCATGTGGCAACTCTGCTTTTTGCCAGGGGTAAGAAGATACACTGCTGGCAGAACAAAAATAGAGGGAAAGACAACTCTTGCTCCTCATCCTCCCTGATAAAGGAATGGATAGCGAGCCTGAGCACTCGTCAGGGAGAAGTGGAGGCCCAATAGCCTGGAAAGACAATAGGCTGAATTGTGCAATGTGGGCATAAGATTGGAACACGACATTCTATATTACAGTAATATGGGAATATAAGAGCTCTGATATTGTTCAGTGTGATACTTGCTTCAAATTGAATTGGTACTTTGGCATCTGATCTATCACCGCCCATGGAAGTATCACAGTATCATTTTAAGACAGTTTTCCTGAAGTGCTGATAGTATTGGCTATTACTGACTCTTAGTACAAATTACTTGAAGACGTTAAGCTTTACATTTGGCATTTTTTTTACTGTTCAGTGTTACTACTTAATTTATGTTTGCTTTGCTCGTGTAGGTCTCGTTTAACACTCAAGTGCTTAAGTAGTTAATCAGTCTGTTATGTATGGGAAAATTGAGTTGTAGAAAGTAAGAGTTCTTACAGTTCTTACATTCATGGGTCAATTCTTCTGTCAGCATCCTCAAGACATATAGGTATGCAAGTTTAAATTTTCTTCTCTTAGGAATTTTTTTGTCCTTTTATCAGAAAGGAACACTTACACATCATATTATGTAGGCAAATACTGGTTTTGTTTAGGGTTATTTGTGTGTGTGTGTGTGTTTGGTTTTTTTTACTTTGACATGAAACATATGCAAGAGGAAATAAAAGTCCATGTGCTATGGCTGATATTTTTACACCGGAGAGATCTCTGGGCAGCTTTTCCTTTCTTTTCCTTTCTTTTCCAGCTACTTTCCAGCTACTTTCCAGCTACTTTCCAGCTACATTCCACCTGTTATTTTAGTGATGAGGGATTATAGCTATTAATATTTCACATTTCTTATTAGAACATTAGCAGCTCTGCTTTAATTTGTTTGCTCTTTTGCATAACTATGTAACTAAAAGAACCACTGGAAAGTTATTTTAATGATTACTGCAAAATTTCTGCTGTTTTGATATGCTCAATATCAAATTGTATTAAGAAAAAGCTTTCCACAAGTCTTTCTGGTTTTCTGTCTTCTCAGTTCTTCTGCAGCATGTTATGTATGTTTCCGTTTTACCATTTTCTAACCAATATACAGCTGAAAACTACTTGAATTATTTACTCGTGTACGGATAGGCATTTGTCTTCCTGAGTATTAGTGAAACTTGAGTTTTCTTCCAGGATTTAAAGTACAGCTCTTGTTTAAGAAGACCATGTTTACCTCAAAGAAACATATCTGTTGCATGAAGGGGAAGGGCTAGCCCAGGAACTCATTTCTCCCTCAGATAAGGATGCTTGTGTGAACACTCCTGCATGGGGGATGCTGTGTAAACAGGTGGTGTTTGTAATATTTTGTGTTCTCTTCTGTCACTGCTGGCTGCAATAATCCTTCACAGAAGTACTGTAATGCCTTTCTTTTTAAGGGCCCAGGAGAGAAGGAAAGGGCTATCTGTTATGTACCTTTTTTTTTTTCCTGAAAGTAAAAACAGAAAAAGAAGATGGGGTGGTGTTCCTGTGTAGTGTGTATTTCTGTGTGTATTATATACGTTTCTATACATACATATATATATGAAAGAGCATGTTGGCCATAGCCACTTTTTTCTCTGTATTGCTTATTGGCTAGTTTCTACTCTGCCCTTGGAATGTAAAGGTAGCTTCCATATATGTAACAGTTAAGGGAGATTATTTAATGGAATAGTATCAGTGGTGTCATTATTTAATTTCATTTTTTGTCGCTACTGTGTAAACAATCTTTTTCACTTTAAGGCTCAGACCTCTGATTGTCCTTTGATAACAGTTAATTTCAGTTGCAATTTTAAGCTGGGATGAAAGGAATCCAACTATTTATAAATATCGCAATGTGAAAATAATTCGGTAGTCCCTTTTGATAGTAGATTAATTGCATCTGGTGGAAAAAAAAAATCAAAGACATCTAGCTCACTTAATGTCTTTCAGAATTGCAGTGCAATTTGCTTCGATTTCTCTGACTGTATCCACATGTTGTGATATTGATTGTGTCTTTGCACAGCATAAAGGAGTTCAGAAATACGTCCCTGGTTTGGTGTTTGGTTTTGGTGTTTTTTTCCTTTTCTTTTTGGAAATAACTTTTTTTTGTCTCAGTTGCATTGTTATTTTCTGTTAAATTGCATTAGAGCACTATTTCTCATTCAGTTCCAAAAGGGTTGGGTACAGGGCAGAAGCCAACCATTGGGACTATGGAAAGCAAAAGCATTCCGCATCTGCTTGCTTCTCTTCACCGCAGAAATAACTGCTGCTGCAAAATAAAGCAGTGGCATACTTCCTGTCTTGCTAATTCAGCTATTTAATAAAGAACATCTAAGTTATCTTCAGGGACAGGTTGAGTCAATGGCTAGCCACTCTGTTTTAGGTACTCAGGGGAGGTATTCATATTTACTACTTTAGGTGTCTGTCTTGCATACCTACATGAGGATCCTAGGCTTCTACAATCAGCAGAATTTCATGGAACCATTTAGAGTTCTGGAAACCCTTGACTAGTTCTTCTGGCCACTCCTGTAGTTGTACAAATAAATGCATGTCCTACACCATGTCCAGTTCTGGACTTCCCACTACAAGACCGTGAAGACAAATGTTGATTATACTATAGTGAGTCCAAACTGCTCGGGTATTGGAGCATGTGACATATGAGGAGAGTCAGAAAGCTGCATTTGTTTGGACTTAATATGAAGAAACTAAGGGAGAGATCTTCCTGCTGCCTACTAGTAAGGTGTGGAGATACCGGAACAAGGCTCTTCTCAGAGGCATGGTGGTAGGATGAGAAGCGGTGACAAGAGCTGCAACCAGGGAAATTCCTGTCTTGATTTGAGCAAGAGTTTGAGCAAGAGGTTGGTCTGGATGTCCCCCAGAAGTTCCTTCCAACCCAAATCGTTCTTTGATTCTAGATTATGTTTATTTTTACAAGGATGGAGTTCTATTTTTCATTATATTTTTTCCTTCATTTTTGTACTAGCAAAAGTGAGACTGCAGAGGCAACTGCATATTTAGATAGGCTAGGCAGCAGTAAGAACATGTCTTATCACTGTGTAATAAAGTATCATATTCCTCTATCATTACCTGCTAGGGGTCTGCCTATGTAGTTGAATAATGTAAATATCTCTATGTCAGTTTATTAATGCTTGGCTTCTCAGCAGGCTGCTAACAAATGTCCCTGTAGGTTTGGTGACGTGGTCTTCTGCTGCTAGTGATCTTTAATGTGGTCAGAAAATACTAGCTCAACTCCTATCTGTAAGAAATACAGAATGGTGTTATTAAAATAAATAACCCAATGTCTGTTTTGCATTCCATAAGACAGTGCATGTTGTCCTACTATAACATGAGCATTATTTCATGGTGTTAAGTAGGTAAGTAAGCCTGTAAGTAACTTTTCCTATAGAGGCAGTATTGAAACGCTCCTGATAACTGTTTTCTGACTTCTTGTTTTGTTTAGGCATCAGGTTCTGGATTGTTAGTAATGATTCCTGAAAAAAGATTAGAATTTGAACCAAGTAAATATGAGTGCTAAAAAACCGCAAGGCAATTAAACCCACTAATTATTATTTTATGAAACATAACTAAACCGTTCTTCTGAATCCTGTCTTTGAGACTAACAGTATTTTCAATGCTTCCCAAAAGCACAGGTGGTTTGTTGCCACCTTGTTTTAGCTTCTCATGAATGGAAGAACAAAAAAAGTGTCACTCGTGTCCTTTGATCCTTTCCTCTAGTTCATGTGTTTCTGTGGAAACCATAAAATTCAGGGACAAATAAAGATCTCTCTGCATTCTTCTAAGTCTGTTTGGAAAAACAGATGCTGTTTTTCCTGAGAGCTGTGTGGAAGGGGAAATGGGGAGCAATCAAGAGATCCTGAGACTGCTTTAGGAGATCAGTTTGCTAAGTAGGAACCATTGGTATTTCAAACAGTTCATTTCTTTTGTCATTTGCAGCATTGACAACACCAGCAGCATACTGCTTTGCAAGGGTTTCTTTTTCGATACTTGACTGCAAGCCCAAATTTTTCTTTAGATATTTGAGTATATTCTTGAGTGTTGTTCATACTGATTTCAATGTTGTTGATCATCTCCCCTTGCTCCTCCACCAGAAGTGATATCTGGATAAAAAGTTCCTTTATATCTTTGACCTGGTTCTCCAGATTGACTAGTTCTTTGTGTCTCTGTTCAATCTCCGAAAGCTGGGCTTTGGTAATTTTGACTTCAGTGAGTAGATTTTCATTGAAAATCTCCCATTTTCCTTGTTGGAGCATGTCATTGACTTCTTCCTCGGATACCTCTTTACCAGCTACTTCAAGCTGACGGGCAATAAATCTCCTGCATTTCTCTTGCTTAGCAGTTATAGCATCGTTGTATGAAAGCATAGCATTTAGGTAACGCTGGGATAAGAAAGCGTGCTGGGAAGCTAGAATTCTTACTGTGGCACGTGATGGCCCATGTTCATTTTCAGCTTTTTTCACTGTTTTTGACAGTTCATCCAAACATTTTCGTATGTGCTCTGCTTCAATTTTTATTTCTTTTGCTATGTTAGATTCCTTTTTAAGAACACTGAATCTTCTCATTGATGATACTAGGCTTTTTTGTTGTTGACTGAATTTATGAACTTCCTCCACCAAATTATTAATTTCATTCTGAAGCTTCTGGATTTCATGGAAGTGCCTTTCAGTTATGGGCTCATTTTCATAAATAATGGCCTGCTGTTCAAACTCCTCCTGCTCTTCTTGTATGGTTGCACCGTTGTTCTCTCCAGCTATCTGTAGTTCCTTAGCTCTCAGTTTAAGCTCTTGGAGGCGGTCTCTCATGGTTTTTGTGTCCAGGTTTTTTCAGGCTTTTTCCCCCCTCTTGCAACACAGGGAGTTAACTCCAATATCTTTTTTTTTTTTTCTTGTTTCACTGTAATCAAAGTGTAACAACAATCAATGTTAGCAGTTATCCGTATACATGAAAAGTAGTTTTGGAGATCGGAACTACTTCCCTCTGCACAAAAGTAAAGTAAAAGTAACAGTGAATTGGAAATGGTAGGTATTCTGAACAAATGTACGAGATAGGTGGTGTCAGTGCACTCCACCATTTAATCCAGTTTCTGTAGGACTTAATTAAAAACTTTAGGTTATGATTTATCTTCAGATGGGTATGGTTAACAGTGTTTTCTCAGCTTCTTCACTATAGTGTTTTTTCTACATACAGTGACTTGTAGCCCAAGCCCATTTTTGTGGTAGATTTGTGGTGTAGGGTCCAGAATTTAGGACAATGAGGAATATGGCATGTGGAGAGGACTTTTATTTTGGGGAGGAAGAGAGGAGTAACTCAAAGTCTTTATTTTTTCCTAATTCCTTATTTGATGAAAACTAATAAACTTTTAAATCTTTTTGGAAATAGAAGTGAATCTGCTGCTGCATTTTTAGATTCTCAGTAGGAAACATGCACTTTAGCTTTTGAGGTTATGAGATGGACTATCTAATGAATCAGAGTTCTGGCACGAATAAGCTACTTGAGGCTTTTAGTTAGCCACACTGGGAAATCTTTCTCCATTTTCCTTGCCTTGGAGTTAAACTGGTAGTAACTGAAGCAGTTAACTCTACAGCAAAACAGAACAACAGAACTCTAATAATTTAGCATGAAAACACGTATTATTTTTTAATGTCTGAGTTTTCATAGAGGTGGATCCGTATCACTAATGTTGCGGCTTGAAGATTTTTCTAAGCCTTTTTTGGATTACTGTCTGTTCTTACGTTGTCATTTGCAGTCTTCATAAAATTTGTGCAAATGTACTTTGTACACCATAGTGGGATACAATTCAGTATTGTTTTTATTTAATAGAAAGTGGACTTAATTCTACCCTAGCTGTTGTGCAAGCTTTGCTGAAGATATAATTACGAGAAAGTTTCTATTGTGTATGTTTTAGAAAATTTCTAGGTTCAACTATTTTTAATTATAGGCAAGAAAGTATTTTCCTCAAACTCCACATGAATGCTTTCCCTGGGCTATGATCAGGAATAGAAAATTCCAGTAAAATGTTCAGGGCTAGAAGGTTATGGGATTTTTACTTAGGGCCTTCTTGTTAAGTCAAATGTGTGTCTTTCAAAGGGTTGTTCAAGCATAAATGTTAAACAGTACAGTAGTATCTTTTGGCTGTTTTCGGAGGTTCCAGGGCAGTCTTCTGAAATAGTGTTTTATAGGTGCATTTCTTCTTAAACCCCAATTCTGAAGTTTTGGTGGGGTTTTTTTGGCTTTGGTTTTGTGGTGGTTTTTTTTAGTAATCAAATGCAGTATTTCTCTATATCCAAAAGGATGCCTTTGTAATAACTACAAAGGATCAATCCAGTAACCTGTCAATATGCAAATGACACTGTTACATTCGAACAGCTTCAAATGATAACTGCTGTGGTATCTCGGTATCTCTGATCCCTGATCCATATTTAAAGTCCCCGAATAGATTTTTGTGTAATGTAAGTCAAGGAGTTGAACAGTGTGAACATGTCTTCCACAGACTTAAATCTGGCTGTCTGCAGGAGGATTAGCTGAAAACCAAAACTTGAAATGCTACAGAGATCAATCGTGAGAAAGAATGTTGATATTCTACCC
>NW_008824791.1:2343733-2362011 GCF_000699105.1 Pygoscelis adeliae
CTTAATATCTGAATTTAGTGTTTGTTGATTCACACCAAGAGAATCCAAAAAGCCTGGCGGTCATTAGAAGTTACAGTAATATACTGAGACTTGTGATCAGGCAAGCTTGCAAGTAATTTATTGGAAAACACCACTTTGGGGTGGGGAAAATGCAACATGTATTAATTTTGTTATAGTAATTCCTCTTCGTTGCCTAACTTGCTGTGTATCTCCCCACAGCAGAAGTCAGGCAATTTCTTCAAGATAACATTCTTCAGGAATGTTTCAGAGCTTCTTGGCACCACCGAGACTGCCGCAGGGAAAGTTCAGTCTGGGGCATGTGAAAGGAACCACGAGTGCTAAACAAGGCTTCAGAGAAGTGACCTGAAAATCTGTTTTAGTATAGCCTAACACATCTGTTGACCCATGTTAATTTAGCATGGCTTGACAAGCCTGTGATTAAAAGCAAGTTGTAATGGCACCATTAATGCTTATGTGAGGTGGCAAGACTTTCTTGTATCTAAGAGAATGCAAGTAATTACTGAAAAGCTCTAAAACATGCATGCAGTCATCCAGTTACTCCTTCAGAGCACAGTACAGTTTCTCAAAAGGGCAGTTGCCAATTTTTCATATGATTAATCTCCTGTGGTTTGAAAGTAAGTTAAACACAGGAGCATAAGAACTATACTGGGCTTCATCTTCAATTTGTGTATCCATTAATGATTGACATCTACTTTTCAATGTTTTGAGTGCATTGGTCTTGAAATAGCTGTATTCCTTGGGAGGGGTGGGGGAGTGGAGAGAAAAAAAGCAACAGAATTGCAAATCTGCAAATATACTCAAATATCAAACTTGCAAAGCAGTAAGCAGAAAATACTTAAGATTGCTGTTAATAAAATTTTTTTTTTTTTCTTGTTCAAACATCAGTCTTGCTAAAGAGTGGAATGTAAGCAATTGAACCCTAGTTTCATATCTTATATCCTATCGGGCTTGCCTTCAAAACCTGCTGCTGAACGTGCTTGTCAATAAATGTGGTTGATTATACTGGCAACTGAAACGCATGCTGGTTTCTAATAAATAAGGATGTCTTCATGATGAAGATAACCTTGGGAATCGGTGGCTTGACTTCTTGAGTGTTCCACAACAAGCTCTGTTCATATACTGAGTCCTTGTTGTTGTACTATGTGTTTGTGTATATGCATAGGGGCACATCCTGTTGTTCTTTTGATTGAGATGAAAGATCTATTTCCTTGAAGTTTTTGTCAATAAAGGGAGAATATGCCTGTTCTTTTAGAGTTGAGTAAAGGGAGTATGTGGACTGAAAGCACTCCAGTGACTTAGTGTGTCCCCTACATTCAGAAAAAAGATTTTAAAAGATGATCCTTCTGAAGTGATAAAGTAGCACAGCCTAGCACATCCTCATCAGACTTTTTCTTCATTGAAGGTTGGAAAATTTGGGTTAAAATAGCTAAGAGTCTGACTGCAGTAAAGGCAAAGCAAATTGGTAGATGGGAAAGCATTAGCTTGTTAAACTGTAGCTTCAAATTATTGACTATGTTTAGAAATGGCCCTAAATGCTCTTACACATATACATCTGAAGAGCATCGGTGAGGTCTGCCCATGTTCCTGGCCATTCCTCAGTCATAAATGCTGCTGTGTCATCTTTTTATCTGAACTGTTACTGTTGCTGAAACCATATGTTCGGAGCCAGAATCACAAGCTGCTAGCTGGTCCTTAATAAAAGATAATCTGTAGAAATGGAGTTGCTCTAATAATATGGCTGCAATTAACTTAGTCAAATTGATGTGGCACTGTGCTTTCTCTGTTCACACTTAGAAGCAATGTTAAGATTGAAAGCATAGCCGAAGAACAGACCAGGCTACAAGATGGATTTGGCGAGGAGGTGGCAGGGGTAAGGGAGGGAAAGGAGGAAGAATCAGGCCCAGTTTTGCCGAATACCTTAGTTGTACTCGGAGTTGATGTGCTTTCATATGCATATTTGGGGAGAAAAAGTAGGAATGCACATGCGGCATTTCAGTTTGGTCACTCTGGCATACCTTATCTTCTAGAAAGGCTTCCCTCCCTGCCCCTCAATGTGTTTTTATCATGCAGATCCACTGGTGATTAAGTTTGTATTTGTTCTTCTGGTAGGTGTCTATATGTAGTTGACAGGTTCAGGAACACAATTTTCACATCCTTGTCAAATACATTTTAAGGGTACTGCAAGAGTCTCTGACTTCTGATAACTTTACTGTGTCGCTCATCAGAGTTATGAATCTCTCCAGTCAAACTGATGACATACACGGCTGGGAAAGTCTTTATAATGACAATTACCTCAGCACACTGACTAGGGGAATCAGGGGATCCTGATGACTGGACCATTATTATTAATCTGTCATGATGATAAAGTATGTCCTAAATTCAAAGATAATGAATTTGATGGAAATGAAATTTTTTATATTATTTCCTCCCATTTTTTAAGGGAAAAAAAAAAAAAGTTGAAAGGTCTTTTTGCTTAATTGCAAAGCAGCCATATAGAATATTCTTCCACCTATCTAATTTATCAGTAGACCCAGTAAACAGGGAGCCTACATCCAAAAATGAGATTTGGGCTGCGTTAAGTTAAAAGGCATAAATGGATATGTGAAGTAGGTAAGTTGATCATATGGAACTCTTGTTACTGGTTGTAATTAGATTTAATGGCTTCTTTTTTGGCTTTGATGAATTGTTTTATTTCCTCCCCATCCCCCGACTCACCAAAAAACTCCTGTTTATTTTAATTTCCATAGTTTTGTTCACTATTTCTTGGTTATTCAGCACTTTCATTAAAATGCCTGACACAGAGAGCTCTGTTTGTATTTGATCTTTGATGCAATTTGCATGCCTTTTTACATTCAGTTTAACATACTGCGGTCCACCAGGAGAAGAGGACTTGCAGGCAATCAAGGGACAGAATTCTCTCTTTAAGAGCTCTTTGAAATTTTTGATTTGTGTTCTGCATCATACTCCTTTCTTTGCTGAAATAGCTATCTTTTTTTTTTTTTTAATGATAGCAACAAAAATTGATGATGGCAACAAAAATAAGGGTTAGTTTGTTTTCCTGTTTCTTAGTTATGAGTTGTTTAAGGGCACTGGTTAGAGGACACTTTCAGGAAACATGTCCCAGAGGAATTTCAGGTTACAAGTAATCTTTTTTTCTTTTTTCATTTCTTTTAATCCATTTCCAGGCTGCAGTGAAGTTACATTATAGCTCTGTTATATGGTGCCCACAAACCCGTATAACTGTTTATTTTTGTGCACAATGGCTCTGAGTAATGTTTGGAGTCATACTCTGGTCTGGAACTTGATTCCTGCTTTAAGTGTCTTAAGTTGAGCAACAAAAAATTAGTGAGACGCATATACCATTTAATTACCTACAGTTTAACATACTCATAGTAGTGTGTGGGGAAAACTAGGCGTCTGAGTTGAAATTTCAGTTTGCTTCAAAGGCTGTGCTCTTGTATATTCTCACAAGAAAGGAAGGAACTTGTTTGATGGTGGTTTGGAATCTTGCCCTATTAGTGACTTAAGATATATCTTCGGGTAAAGTAAGCAATCTTGCTACAGGTTACATGTCTTTTCTCCTTTGTTTAAAAATTTTCCTTTAAGTTAAATACCTTGTAAACAAACCAAGGATTATCACACAGCAAGGTGGCTGGATGAAAATATCTTCTTAAAGCATTGCTGTCTTAAGATGATAAGTCCTTGGAAAAACATATTTAAACGTATTTAACAATAGTTCTAAGTTCAAGTTTCTGTTTGTAGGAAGTGTGGGAGTGGTTCAACAGGAAAATACCGAAGGCAGAGAGCCTGCCCTGGTTATGAGCCTAAAAAAAGATGCCATTATATGTGGAAGGTAGCTAAATATACACTCTAAGGTATCAGAATATATACGATAGTGCAAAATCAGTAACATTTACAGCACAGGGGACTTAAGTGTTAATGGGCATCTCATTCTTAATATTAAAAAATACTAATATGCAAAGGTCATTTGTATTTGTCAGCCTTTGTCTCTGGGAAATAACCTGTAGCTTCTGGTACTGCCTACTACGTAACATTGAGGAAATACAATCTGGTTGCTTGTGCCATTGAGACAATGTAACCCACCATAACTGCCCTAAGGCTGCCCAGTGAACCCAAAATGACCAATATGCAGGAGCATAGAAATGGTGCATTTGAAGCAAGGTAGCTTGGGAGTTCTCTAATTAGTGTGAAATAGATCATGGGAGGTGGGAAGTGTTGATACTGAGTAAAAATGTGAGTTTCAAATGGAATAAAACTTGTCCGAGCATTCAAGGAGTTCATAAGATGAGTAAGAATGAGTCCAAAGTTGCTGGAACAGTGTAACCAAATCACGCTGCTGGAGTAAGCCCTCCAAGGGAGATGCAGAGGGGGAAAATAAACCTTAGTTACTTAAAATAATTCAGATGTTCTTGGGCATTTGGCCAGAAATCTGTAACACAATCACGTTGTAGTAGATGTAGCTGTCTTATGTTGATTGCGTGGTGTTGCGTGATATGGGAAAGAATCCTGAGAGGCAAGAGAAGGGAGTAATACAAGGTATAGACTTTAGCATTAGTGGAGTGGGAGAATATAGCAGTTTGTGAATCATCTGTATTACAAGCTTTTATACTTTTGAAATCTCTACAACTGTCAGTACTTCTCTTACGTTCCGATTAGAAGAACGTGTTTTTGTTGCTATTTTATGAAGTATTTGGTTCAAAGGTGCACAGTGAATCAGTGGCAGATCTGAAATTGTACCTTGGAGTTTTGGAACCTTTGTTATGAATGTGTGACTGCAGATGTGGAAGACTTGAGGAAAAGCATCTACCACCATTTCCATGTGTACAAACTGCAATTCTCACGTTCCCTACTGATACTTTGGGTAATGGAGGGTGGTGAGTTCATGCTTTTGCACTGGCGTAAGTCACAGTTACGGTGACGCATACTGCACCTACAAGTCCTGACTGACAAAACAATGATCTCACTCTGCAAATCGGTTAGTCTGTAGATTATTCTCTGTAATTGGCAAGGGAATGGAGTATCCCTTGATTAAAAGCAAAACTGAAGAACTTATTTAATGTTTTGATGGGTTTTTTTTCCCCTATTAAACTAGAGATTTACTGTCAGTAGTGCTCTTTAAGAAACCTCGGAAATGAACAGTAGAGAGAAGTAAATGTATACATTGTAGATACCTGGATTTATTTGTTTATTTCCAGCAAGAATAATGCTAAAGTCAGCACCTTCACTTAATTAGCTGGTGCAGATATGATGGCCACCTGTAGGTCACAGAAATCCAGAAAGAAAATCATACTCTCCTCTGCTGAAAGATCCCATAACTAAGGTCCAAATATTGATATATTTTAAAGCAGTATTTGAAAATAAATTAGAAGCAAGAGAAAGGGCTGTAACAGGATAGAGGACAGGTGAAATTCTTTCCATTTAATAGGAGATATAGTTTGAACTCCTAGTTAATGACTTTGTATTGCTATACTAATAGCAATAAATCAGTTTCAGGATTTTTGTCTTCCCGACAGTAGAATTGCAGGCTCAAAATTTGTACTGTGCGACATCCCACCTACTTTACATTCCCATTTCATCTCTGTCAGACCATATAGCTACGTATCGCAGCCTTGGAACTCACCTGTAATAAATGTAAGGATTTCCAGGCAGCTTTTTTAAAAACATATCTTACAGGCAACTTTGACTAAACAACTTTAATGTTTGCCTAGGTATTGATATAGGTAATATATCAATATATATAATATATCAATATGATCAAGGTGTAATAGAGTATAAGAAAATAATTCACTTTTACAATTTTTTAAAATCTCTTACAAAAATGTATGCCAATATCACTTATTGTCATCGCTTTTGGAGTTACACATCTGGAAGCGGAACATAATATTCTTGATGTGAGCTCAGACATCTCTTTGGATGCAGCCTATTTTATCAATAGGTGTGATTAAACTGATAGCAGAGCAGAGTGTGTCAGAGAAATATGTTTTCAATGAATAGGAGTATGATTCAGACCTGAGGTGAGAATGAGGCCACTTAACCAAAATGAAACAAATTATAATTGTTGACATTCTTGTGACCACTTCAAAAGGTAGTATGAGAATGAAGTTGTTCTAAAGTTGCCTAGAGATATTATAAGCAGGGTGAGTTTAGAATCTTCTTTCGAACTATTCTCTTATTTAAATGTGACCTGGAGGAACTGTTTAGGGAAGAGGTTGAATTAGAGGAATGTCTCTCATATCTCCCTGCAACTGCATGAAAGCACTCTTTATTGATGTTTGCAGGCAGATAATCTTGTAGCACTTTATTCACCAGTTTTTCATTATAGCTTAACCTAATATTCAAAGGATTGTTTTGCATAAGAATTGAAGGCATGAAAAGCAACCTAGAGAAATGAAATAAGCCAGCTTATTTGAGAAAGAGCCTAGTGTCAATCAGTAAAAAGTTACTGATGGGTTTGTAATTGTTGTCAAAAATCCAGAAGGCGCAGGGGCTTAGAGTGCTAAAGAAGAATGTAGTTTAAGATTTGTTAACACCCACCATTTGGATTACTTCAGTGTAGTTAAAAGCTTTTAAAGGCAATCTGCAAAACGTCTGCTGAAAGAGGGGGCTCAGAGCTTAATCTTAGAGTGCCTTATGGTCTCCATGGGCGGCCTGAAACTTAGCTAGTTCTCCTATCTGCTTGTTTGTTAAAAATATCAATAATTTTGTTTTCTGTAACTTCCTCGAAAAGCTAATGAACTGCCAGTAACTGAAGAGGAAAGAACAAACAAAACCATCTGACAAACTGACATCTTTCTGCCTGTTTGTGGATCAGGAGTTTGACTTTCATGGATGTTAACATAAGCAAAACATAGAGACTAACAAACCTTTTCTTGCTATATCTGCTGAGGCCTCACTTCTCTAGGATAAAACATCCTACTTATTGCTGTCCACAGGATTGCCCAAGAAAAAAGTTTAACAGACGAGAGATGAAATTTCTGAAGGAAAAAAAGGTTAGAAAAGCATTTTTAAATAGAAGATCAACTGTAGACTGAAGAATACAGCGTTGTTCTTTCCTTTGTGTAGACTGCTGTTAAATTCAAAGGTTCTCTCTCTTCTTTGTTTTCCCAGGAATGCTAATTCAGTCACTCAAAGCTATGGCTTCTTGAAGTAACCTTAAAGACTAATATTCTTGATCTTAGATAAATCATTCTCATAAAGATACATTTTCCTTAAGTTGCTTTTAATTGTGTTGATAGTTCTGATATTGTAATATTTTGACCTCAGGGATGCTTTGCTCTTTGTTAATTTTGATGGCCACCGTGCAGGTTTGACCCAAAATTTTGGGTTTGTGATAACTGATTAAACTTAACCCCCAAAACGGCATCCCTGAGACACTTTTACAGATTACCCCTCCCCGCCCCCCCCAGTGTGTACCTGCTACAGTATTTAGTTTTCAGTGTCATGTTACTGTACGAGAATCCCACACAAGTGGAGAGAAATGTGTAAGTTGGAAAGTAAGAGTGTTTAAAAAAAAAAAGTCCAAGTCTGCAAAACAAGAAAACAAACACATGCATGCGCACATACCCTCACACAAAATACCCTCTTCCCAAATAAACCCTTTCTGTAACACTGCTTGGATTTTTGATGAAAGCTGAGATACAAATGTGTCCTTTTCATACTGGGTTTTTTTTTCACCAAATCCTTTGGATTGTAAAGTAAACTTTAATACTGATTATTTTTTTCTTTCTCCTCTTTGCTTTGTAATTTACATTTTAGAAACAGGTCAAGGAACACACATAGTTTGCATTCAGACTTTGTTTTTCTCTGGCATGTCTTCTGGCTTCTAGGAGAAATATTGTTACTGAACTGTAGATGTCAGTTGTGCCAATGCACACATACACTCCCTTTCCACATTGTTTCCCATGACTCTTAAAATAAAGTTCAAAAGCTCTCTAGCTGCTTAAAAAAAATCCTACTTGATATAAAAGCAGTTGGTGCCTACCTTTTCTTTATTTCTTGCGTAAAGTGTTTGTTACACTAAGAAGGTTCCAAATATACTTTATGTGAAATTGAAATAAGCCAAGCATGATTTTATACATGAAAGCTTCTCACTCAGCAAACTTAATGTGACAAACCAACAGACGCTCTCCTGTGCTTTCAAGTATGTTTTGATGTATACATCCTACAGTTTTTTAAACATGAAAAACTGCTATATATGAAGTTCTACTGACTTGGAAAATTAAAATCAAGGTCTATCCTTTAAGATAACTCTGACATATTCCCTAAAGAAGGAAGTTTTAGGCATAAAACTTGCCTCAAAACATAGCATTCCTGTGCATGAGCAGCAGAGCTCTGAGACTATATTCACCCAGAGAAATATCCGATTCTTTGCAGGGTAGACATCCATTATTTGTATGTCTTGACACTTAGGCACATTTCCATTCTAAACCCCACTACACAGCCTTTTTCTGATATTTGCAACTTTATAAACGTTAAGGAAAAGAAAAGTCTTTACCTTTTAATCTCGTGCTGGTCGCTTTCTGTTTTAGCCTTTACAGAGGAACTCCTGAGGGTCAGCTTCAATATAATCTGAAAAACATCGTTTTGAATATTTGCCTAAGTGATGTGTCTTGAGTGGCATTCCATTAAGTATTTTCTGCATGCCTTCTGCTTCTAGTTCTTAAATAATTGTCCAAGGGTTCATCTTCAGGAACGGTGGTGTGAGAGAGAAGCTGACTTCTGCAACTGCAGTAGACAGGCAAATTGATTACTTTCTGCTTGGGGAATCTGGTTCTGCCTGTTTGAAACCCAGCCTTGCTGAGAGGCGGATCGCTGCTGGAGCTGCCCGGCAGCAGGAAGTGTCTAGGAGCAGCTCCCTAGTAGATGGAGGCCTTGTAAGCTGGAAGTGGAGCACTGCCTACCTATGAAGCAAGTGTAAGTGCAGGGATTGCTTTCTTCTACACCGAAGCACAAAGGAAAAAGGAAGCAAGGCTAGGTCATTCATGCATTTACGTGAAAGGGGGGGGGAAAAATCCAGCATAATAATACCCTATATCACAGTCGGTACCTTAATAATATTTTGACTCCATTTATAAGTTTGACCTAAAGGCTGAAGCGGGCAGGGGTGTACAGCAGGAAATGTATGACCTGTGCAAAACCACTTCAGTTCTTCAGGAGCATAAGGTGGAGACAGCGATTTTGGATACTTTTCCAGATACAGCACCTCAGCTGTATCTTTTTAATACAGTCGATATTGCAACAGGAGTGCTGTGGAGAAAATGGAAGCTAATTGACCAAAAAGACAAATTTTACACCTTTCAAGGTATTAGAGGTTAAAAATCAGCAGCTACTGCAAGTTATAGGATGTTAGTGTCACACTCTCGCTGAGCTATGCAGCTTACCAACGTTTCATTCTGCTTCAGATGTGCTTTGTAGAATGTGCAGTCCAATAACATAGTAAATAGTGCAGCTATTTAATCTTCAGGTGAGAAAGGAATAGGCTGTGGCAACAAACTCCGTGTTCAGAAATATTTTCATCAATTAGATTTAGATGAATTGACAGCACTGCTGAGGAATGCTTTTTGAGACTAAGGGGCAGTGCAGTAGGATTTTCAGACTGTAACAAAGATAGATTATGTGGGGGGAAAAAAAAAAGTGGAGGTAATTGTTTCCAGTCTTTTCATTACTTTCCATAGCTTTCTTGAGTTTTGTCTCAGTTTTCCCCTGGTTTAGCTTTGGCCCTATTTCATAGCTAAATACTGAGAGGACATTACTTGTTCTAGCTGTTTGGTGAGAAGGAATAGTGCCAGAGTATCATCAGGATATTGAAAATATCATAGGTTCTGTATATGCATTGAACAACAGGGAATCTCTGCACTAAATCATAGAAAGTACCATAGAAGTACTCTTTTTGTTGAGAAGTGGGAATGGATTATCGAAGGAGGGGCGGGGAGGAGAGCCTTATGCTCTTTCTAGCTCTGCAGGCAAGTCAGCAAAGTTTTGATTATCAATAGGATGTAGGGGTTTTTATCCCCAAGATGATGATAAATAAGTGAACCTTTTGGACCACAAACAAACAGTTGAGACTGATGAAGATTGAGAGAGAATGGACATTTGAGACGCTGTCTTTTTATGGTCTCCTTCATAAACTCTTCTTGAAAAGAAAAGTTAGATAATGAATCATAGTGCATGAGGTTAATGGTGACAAGGAATGTTTTTTTGAGTTGTAGATGCAATACAACTTTTTTTTTTTTTAATGTCTCTTTGAAGCTGAAAACTCTCTTGGGAGTAAAATAATTAAGAATTGAGGCGGTCATACTGCGATTCTGGAAAATAGGAAGGAATAAGGTCTTAGATCAAACTGAAGCGCTGACAAGTTCTGCTAACTATGGAGTGAATTCTTACCATTGTTCCTTCCCAGCAAGGAGTATGATAAATCCAAAGTACAAGCTTTGGCCTAACATTCCCTAAAAGCCATTTGAGTTAATGATGATGATTTGAGATTTCAGAAGAAAGGCTATGATGTCTGGTTCCAAAACCATCTGCAGTTGTGTTCATTGAAGCCAAATATTTGTGATTTTATCCGGAAAGTTGAATCGGAGTTCTCATATAATGGAAGGGTTGCTAAATTTCAGAACAACATTATTTTAGTGGAATTCCTTTATTAGAGAGAGGCAAGTGCAATTTTCAGATACCCTAATGCTATGCAGTACTCCTCTTTGCAGCTTTTGCACTTAGCTTGGATTATTACTGTTGTAGAAAGTGCAAAATAGGATTGCATTGTATACTTATATTCCAAAATGGTCTACACTGGTTCAAAGCAAACACTACCAGTTTTCATGCTGAAAAATAGTAACTTTGAACAGGAGTAGTCTATTGCTCAAAAATATTATTTAACATCTTTTCATAGTCCTTAGAGTTTTACCATACTAGCTTTTAATTAAAAGCAGGTAATGGGAGAGGAAAGACTATATATCCTATTGTCATGACAAGTTTTTATGGAAGATGGGAACAACTCTTTTTTGACTTGACCTCTTTTGTGAAGTTTTGTTTATTCCTTATAAAAATTTCAGACCCTCAAGAAACATGAATGATTTCCTATGTGTTTCTTTTTGTCATTTTTGTCTGTTTAAAATATGTATCTTGGATTTCTGTCTAAATTTCTCCATTTGTTATTAAAATTTGCTTGTAAGTGAACTCAAAAAATCATTGACCAAGATGACTGCAAGTTTGCTTTTTTAAGTTTCTTCTTAGGGAATACATCTGCTTGGCTAACACATTCTAAATACTTAGGTAAACTTACCATGTTAATCCATCTTACCTTCTTGAATGTTGACCAATTTAAATCCATTTTAATCAAGAAATTGAGATCCCGAGGATAGCCAAGTCCTGTGAGTTTCATGAAAATTATTACTTGGATAGCTGAGAGAAATCCCCATAAGGGAAAAGGTTTTTGCCTTTCTGTGTTCCGTACAGGTTTTGGCAGTTACCCTTGCTTTTTCTTACATGTAGTTTGTGACATACCTTCTAGGGCTTTAGATCGGAAGCTTTTCCAGTATCATTTCATATATAGAGGAGTTTTCAGTGAAACATTAAAAATTTAGTCCTGATAAAAAGAAGTAACTTTCATTTCCGTGGTTAGAACATGGTATCACCAGGAGTTTGCTGAGGTGAAGAACTTAAGCGTTTGGGATGTTTATAATTCTGGACAGCCCTCTTATCTCTGTAGTAGTTATTGATAACAGTGTTGAACAGCTTCTGCTTCAGGGTGTACGCCCATATTAAAGTGTGAAATAATGAATAGTGTTCTTTGGGTGGTAAATCAGATGTGTTTTGTGCCTTTTAAAAAACACACATTATCGGATGCAGTGTTGGATACAGTTACAGAGTATATGGAAGACAAATCTAATCAAGAACAACACTCCCCAAAAAACTTAAGATGTTTATCTTCTGGAGTCCTCTTTGCTGCCGTATCTTTAAGAAATAAGACAATGATGGCACTTCATCTTACAGAATACTTATTTTGTAAGCTATGTGTTTCATACACCTTTTTTTTTTTTGCTTCCCTGTAATAATAAAGTGTGTTTTTTAGAGCTATTCCTGCAGGTTCCTCCCTCCAAGCTTTAAGTTTTACTTACGAAGACCAGGTTCAAAACATTACATATCAAATTGTTTGGCATCAGAGAGAAATTCTGGATAGTAGGCAGACCTGAGATGATCATGAAGCAGTATTGTGTGGAGAAATGCACATGGTTTGCGAAGTTGCAAAGTTCTGAACTTTGATCCATAGGCTCCAACAGATTGTAGTGCGTAACTTTAGATGTAGAATGGTACGGTCTTTTACAGCTAAGAAGATGGATGTAAAATATAATTGCTTTGTCTATTAATAATTATTAAATAATTACTAAGCACCTTAGTAATTATTTAATGTTAGTATCTGCTGAAAATAGTACATGGACTAACATGTTTATTAAGTAGAAAGAACAATTAAGAATTAAAGCTGAAACAAGGCATTTTCTCTTTACTTTCTCCTTCTTCCCCTTCTTCTTCCTACTTTTGTCAAAAACTTAGCTTTTGGAGATCTGAGAATCTCTCATGTCAGGGTGCTAAGTGTTTCTTTTGATCTTTTCTTTAGGCTGGCAAATAAGCAGGACAGAGAAGGAGCTCTGTCAGAAGCAGATGTAATTGAGTCCTTATCTCTGGAAAAGCTTGTCAATGAACATAAATGTCTATGTCAGATTGTAAGTATATTTTAAGATGCTTCATTTTCTAATATATACGTAAAGCTTGCAATAAGGTAGGAGATTGTGCCACATAGCATAAAACTGAAACTAAATCCCTGCAATCCTGGCAAAGATACAGTACATATATCTGTTCTGCAAGCAATTCTACTGTTCACCTTGACATTCTGCTTCTGGATCTGTTGAAGAAATCTTTGTAACAAGGATCCTCAAAGTGTACCTGCTGCTCCATTCTGAAATCGTGTAAAAATAATTAGTTACTGATGTGGTTTAAAACTTGTTTAATTGGACAGCAAGTTTAGCATTCCACCTTTTTAAAAAGAAGCAGGAAATGGAATTTACCTACGTTGATGTTCAGGAAGGATCACTGTTCGGATACGATGTTTTTCTCATTTCTGTTGTAGCTAAAACCATCATTTAGTCTGAGTCACCATCTGGCAAACAGTAAGAACTTAATCTAATTCCTAGGGCATCTAATTCCCAGCACAGTAGTCATTAAAGAACACTGTTAAAGCTAGTTGCTAGTTAATATTTGTCCTAAAATAACTCATTTCAGATGTAGTCACGTTTAAAAAAAAAAAAAAAAACACCAGAAAAAAAGGGGGGGAGCCAAAACCAGAAATCTGTATGAAAGCTACTTAATATTGGACAATATTTCAGATAATTTATCCAAATCAGTAGTCCCTGAAGTTTTCTTTACGCCTTTGTTTTAATCAACCAGTTTGTTAGTTAACTATTTGTGGGCTTTACTTTTATAATCTTTTTCTAATTGCAATAAGAAACATTTTAAAAGATAATAAGAGTTATGCTGTTATTGACGAAAATTAGAAGGCAGTTTTACAAACCCATTCCAGCTGGTATTTGGGTTTTAAAATTTAAAAAAGACTTTTAATTCCCTAGGGAGAGGTACAAAATTCATAGGGTAATACATATTGCTATTATTTTCTCTAGAAAGTTGAGTTATAGCAGGGCATAGCTATGTTCATTACATCATGACTCTTTGAGTGCTTTTCTTCAGTCAGTGGACTTTGCACTGTGCATACGTAACAATCATAAAAATAAAACCTGCGTGTTCGCCCTTTTTTTCCCAAGGGATGTCTGTGACAAAAATATTTTCTTGCAAAGCATTATCAATATAAAAGACTTGAAAGATTCTAGTGTATTTTTCCTGTAGTTTAGAATTACTCAATTTATGACATGTTCCAGTAAAATGCTGTTCTTGTTCTCCATTTATATCTTGGGTGTAATCAACAAAGAAACTAGATCACATACTCTTAAGTCATATTAGCTGAAAGCAGCTGAGAGTCTTACATACTCAAATGGGCAGCTTCTTTCCTGGGCTCATTAAAGGTAAACATGGTCCCAAGTTATTTCAATATGATGACTCATGGGGTGAATTTAAACTGGGGCGTTGTGAAACAAGATTTAAATAAAATTAGGCACGGACCAAAAAACCACTTGTTTCTTCTTATTCTTTTAATTAGTTTTCTTCTGGATCTTTAAATTTCACCACAAAATATTAAAGCAAATGGAAGGAGTCATTTGTCTCGCTGTCACACAGTGTCAGTGAGAATGACCTTCCTCTTTTTCTAATATGTCTGTATATTCTGTATTTCTAAATTTCTGTATTTTATAACTGAACTACAGCAAGAATAATCTTGGTGCAAACTGAGAAGAAAATTGCCCCAGTGCTGTCTATTGTTTTATCTTAGTTTTCTCAGAGAAACAAAGTGTTATTGCCTATACATCTTCTCCCTGATTAGGTTCTGCTAGCAAGTATTGTAGTGTTCCATAGTGACCAACACTCAGATTTGAACCTTAACTTAGACAAAGTAGGAATGTATTAAAACGCAAAGTGGGTTTGGCACTCTGGGGGGCACATAACAGGTCAGAATTATTTTTTTCTGTTGTAAATTGTACATACCGTATCTGACTCTGGTGCCATTTAAATGCTTGTCAAATGAAGAGGTTACACAGAGAATTTTTTAGATGTTGACATTGGAGAGTTAGTCTTTTTTAATCTTCCTTCATTCATGAACACAAATCCTGACCACAATCAGTGTGAAATATCATTTCTTCATGTCAAATACATAGCTGGATCTATTCAATTATTATTCAGAGAACAGTTTTAAAGACCCATACAGTGCTTCAAAACATTCTGGAAAATAGTTCTGAAGAAATCTTGAGAGGTCATCTAGTCCTTTTCCATGTTCTAAACTAGAATCAAGCCATATCTCTTTTGTTCCAGTTAAAGCCCATTATGCTTGTCCTCTTGACAATGAACATGAAGAGCAAATTCTTTTCCTATTTGCAGAGTTATGCCTTATGTTTTTGAAGGCTATTATCATATCTCCTTGAAGCTTTTTCATCTCAAGAGAACCACTCCTGTTCCTTCAATGTTTTCTTACCAGATGTGTTCTCATAACCAATTTTGCCTTTTCTCAATTTGCTCCCCTTGATTCCTTCCAGTCAATCCACTTCCTTGAATTGTTGCATTCAAGCTAGATAGTGTTCCAAACTAATTTAGCAATGGGGTTTGCACCCATCTTTCAATAGATTTGCCTAGATCATGTTTCTTTTGCTTGCTGGTGAGAATATCATCACAAAAGTTTTACTCCAACCAAGATGCATAATATTTTGCTTCACCCCTATCCACAATACCTGTTCTGATCTAAAAAATTGAATTGGCTTGACAGTTTTTCTGACAAATTCACACTGGATTTTATTTATCCCCTAGGTGCTTATGAACAAGTCGAACATTTCTTTCATGAACTGAAGCTAAGTTGATTCTCTTGCATCTCATTTTTTCCACTTTACTAGATAAATATAACATGGACTGTTTATAAACAAGCAGCAAAACACAACATACATATTTGGGGTTGATAAATTATATTTCTATATAGATGCATAGATATGGATGTGTATAGAAACAGATGTGTAAATATACATATACATATAGCAGGTGTATATGTAACAGCTGTGTCTATACCTTACAGATGTATATATATGTCTAGAAATAGACATGCAAACATGATTTTCTGTGCAGTATTCTAGTATTTTTGAAATGGGACTGGAAATAATGGAATTTGGTAGATCTAATGTGAGTTGTAACTTGGCAAAAAAAGCACCTAAATTTATAGAATACCTAAATGCAAATTTATTTCCCATACTTCTCAGTGTTTTGCAAGCTTCACAGTAAACAGTAATTGTTTGCCTGATTTCTTGTTTTCAGTCAAGGAATGTGATCTGAACTGCAAGTAATTTTCCCCTCCTTCTCCTTATATTTACAGGAACCTTGCTCAGCTATCATGGGCTGTGGGAAAAAAATTGATAAATCAATAAAAAAGGGTTTATATTGGCTTCTACACATCATAGCAAAAGATTTTGATGCCTTAAATGAGCGCATCCAAAGAGACACTACAGAACAAAAAGCATATGAAGAACAAAAGAAACTAGAACGAGCTGAGCGAGTGAGAAGGATACGAGAAGAAAGGTATTCTCTCTGTAATTTCTCCTACCTCCCCTTCCTCCCTTTCTCTAAGATACTTGATTCATTCCTGCACATAGACCTTATGGGAACCAAGCTATCAAGGATTTAAAGCTTACAAGCCAAGAGTCTTTGTATGAAAAGTACGGACCTGAATACTAGAGCCTTTCTTTAAGACCTACAAGTTTTTGCCTGGTTCATCCCCTTTATTTTATTTGCTCTATGCTGGATACGTACCGTGAATGAGAATTGCAGGGTAGTTGTGGAATAAATTTGGCCTTGCTAATGTAACTTCACAGGAGACTAACCTAAAAAATAAATCCTTTAATTTAATCTTGTTACCTTCAAGTGTGTTCTAAAATAAACTTTTGTTAATTTAAGTTAGACTTTGTAACCCATATGTGAATATCAAAGACTAGATGTGAAACTTTATTCAACACTATGCTTAATAAACTTCAGTAAACTTAAGTAAATTACTTTTAAACACCTGGAATTTGACACGGTCTTCATACATACTTCACAAACCTATAAAAAAATTCATATGCTGTTAGTCTGCCAGATGTATCTGCATAGACAAAACCCTCTGACCATGTTGGATTGTGTGGGGTTTATGCCACGTTGAGAGGTGTAGCGGGGAGGACTGACTTTGAAACATGTCTCAAAGAGATTGTCTGATGGTATGGGCGTTTCCCATATATTCTTTTCCCACTCAGTGATCTTGATTGTATTTGTTCACTGGAAGAATTGGTTGGGTCTGAATTGGATTAAAGGCTTAAAAGTTTTGCTAAACTTCTTGTGTCTTAGAGGAAAGCTAACTAGTAACTTCTGCTGGTTTTACCTGCAGCTGAGGGCTTGTCTCATATATAAGAGATGGCATTAACTCTCATTTTGCTGTTTTGCATCAAATCAATTTCTTACTGTAAGAAACAGGTTAATCCTGATTCAAGTGTAATTCTGTTTCATTCTGTGTTTTAATAATTCCCCAGACTGCTTTTTGTTCAGACTTGCTTCCCTGCATGTTTTCTCAAAGTGCGTTTCCTCCACAATATGTTAGTAGCAATCATCTTGTTCCAAATGGAAAACCAGAGAGAGAGGTAGTGCCAATAAGTTTTAACATAGCACTGGCCGTTCCTTCCAAGTAATATGGCTGCACAGGTAGATCGGTACCTCCTTGTCATTCCCATCTCTGCCTCTGAACAAAGGGGTTACTTCCTCTCTCAGTACTGGCAGCTGTAAAGTAGGTGTAACAGAGACTTCCTATGCGCAAATACCATCAGATCGATTGATGAAAAGTATTTGATGAGCATATACTTTTATTAATGATGTATTATTTAATACACAGTAATTTAATATTTCTTACGTAGAGATCTGGTACGTAAAAAAGTAACTAGGGCTGGTGCAGCAACAGTATACTGAGCATTATGTGTCTTTCTGAATTTTTCTGAGTCTAGTTGAAGCAAATATGATTCCCTGCTACTACATAAACTGAACAGTGTGGCACTAGTTCTCCCTTAAGTATATTAAGAAGAATCTAGAATTATGAGAAATGGAGGTATATTAAAAATAGAATAGGTTTTAAATAGTCTGGTTTCCCACCACATAGATTTTTTTTTTTTTTTAGACAATTGAATACCTTGAAACAATCGTTATAAAAGATGATCAGTGTGAAAATTCCAGCATACTGTTGAACAATCAAAACCTTCCAGTTACAGATGTATTCTGTTACGTATCCTGTCCTCAGAAACTGCTTCTACTTCCTGAAGTGCTGATTGAACATTCAGGCACATAGCAGCATGTGTTGCTACCTCTGCCATAACATATACTTGTGCTTTATTAATGTTAGCCTGTCATTGTGATTTCTGTAGAATGTTTTTCAAAATACAGAAGCATGTTGTAAAAATCAGCTGGCGTAAATTGGAGGATGGGTTAGATGACCTATTTAAGTGTTCTCTATTATGTAAAATTTATGGCTTGGCTTCTTCATAATTCTTTGTTCATCCCCCCCTCTTTCCCCTCCCCCCCGCCCAAAA
>NW_008824791.1:2362163-2376476 GCF_000699105.1 Pygoscelis adeliae
GAAAACCCCTTCCAGCCTATATCTGCTGTAATCTCTGAGGTATGAGAATATGTGGAAATCTGGATCGTTTTAGACCTACTACTAACAAATGTCTGAGAGGTAATGAGAAAAATAGTTCATTTAAAAGAATTGTCCTAAGTCTGTATGCACAGCATTATTTTATTTATTTATTTTAAACTTGGCAGCCTTGTTTTGTGTGCATTGAAGCAATGCTTTCATGTTAAGAAAATCCCCTATTATTGATTCGGGGACAAAAAGTTTTGTAGACACAGTAAAATAAAGGTGTTGTAAACAGATGACTGAACACATTTCCTAATTAAACTATTGAATGTTCAGGAGTGGAAAATATTCAAGGTCTATTAGTTTCCTGTAAAGTGTTTTAATGATGTAGTGAGTCATAGAAAATCTCCCTGACTACTTCAACTATTTAGATTTCTGAGCATAACCTGTTTTCTGTTGAAAACTGAGACAATTGAGAAGTTTTCTTAGCTTTGAAATATGAAAAGCATATTAATATATAAAGTTTCCGTAACCTGTGTTTCTGAGTTCAGGTAGTTCTTATTTATTGTACCATATTTTTTAATTCCGCTAACTTGAGAGAACTTAATCTCAAGAAACACATAAACTCTCAGAGACTTTTCTAGTAAGTAATTCAAACATTTGCTTCTCTCCAGGACAAAAGCGCCCTTATCCATTTACCTTGTAAAGTCAGCTACATGCACGATAATATGCTTTGTAATAACATACAGAGTAAGAAGAGAAGGGTATAGCAGAGCTGCGAGTATTGCAGAGATGGTGATTTAGTGATACAGAACCTGTGAAACAGCCTATCATTGAGTCTGTATGACACAATCGGTATTTGACTAAATCATTCTAGCACTTTCTGGATACTTAAACTCTGTGCTTGTGTATTTTGTTTTAACTAAAACATTAAAAAAGAAGAGGAAGAAATGAGGAGTTTTCTAACCTTTTGCTCAGGACTGTTGATGTTGTTTATATAGCTAGCATTTTTTTTGTCATATGACCAAAAAGAAAGCAAGAAAACAGGCTATATACCTAAAGATCATTTCTTTCGCTGTCAATCGCTTTTTTCCTGTCCTCCCCCCCTTTCCTCTAGACAGGATATTGGAAATTTAATTTCTTCACCTATTTGAAAATATTTTCTATGCTAGATGTGGGACAGAAAAATATTTTAGGAATATTTTGATTTTTAAAATAACCTTCCTGTCTCATTAGTCAGTTTACAGCATTAGAAGTTGTTAAAAAAAGTTCTTACACTTTTTGTTAGAATGAAAAACAAATTGAAAAGGAAAAGAAGCGCCAAAGGTTGGAGACTGAAAAGGCTACGATCGTCTTGAAATCGCAAACAGAGCAGGAACAAATGGATGGCCAGCACTTATCAAGTAGCAGTAGCCAAAATACAAATGATAGTAGACTAGAAACATGCAATTCTACAACTACACAGCTTTTACAGCATGAAGAGAATGAGCAGCAAGCCTCAGAATGCCTTGATTCAGGTAAAACTGCTCCTTTTGATGTGTCATTTAATGTTATTTTTCACATAGTTCTTCCTTTGTCTGTATTATTTTTCATGATACCACGTGTCAATTTAATCTATTGAAAACATAAAAATGGATCATTAGATTATTGTATTGGAAAATCTGCTTTGAAAAAGTGCGTGTTTGTTGGTGTGACTGATACTGTAGCTGAAACTAGGTTCATTTTTATCATAATCAAATATGTGGTCCACTTTCCATCAGTACCAAGCTAAGTTGAATTTCTTTATTAAAACATAGAGTGTGCATATATTTTATGCTTACAGTTTATTTTCTATAGCGAAGTGTTGTGTAAGTTTTACATTTCACATAATTTTGTGTTTAAGTTTGGACTGAAAACGCTGATGTATCTCACCCCAACAACTGTATTAAAAGATGATCTAAGAGATTCTCTGAATATAAGTGTATGATATGTAACGCTTTATTTCTGTTTGGTATAGATAACAGTAAGAAAAAAAATAAAAAACCAAAATTAAAAAGGGGCCACAGAGTAGAACCTATTAATGCAGAGGACAGTGTTCCCAAAAATCCTACACCACCACCAGCTCTTCCACCAGGTAAGTGTACTAACAAACAATAATTGATGTCTCAATTTGTGGTTATTAATCCTTTAAAATATTCATTTGTGAATGATGAAACTGGAATGGTGTCCATACAGAGATATGCTACTAAACCTTACTCTTTAGGAAATCTTTGATGCAGTTTCCCACTTCATGGTATGAACTTTCAGCAGTATTGATTTGACCTATTCCATGGGGGAAGATGATATTGTCACAAAAAAGAGTCAGAAACTTGACTACTCACTGATGAAATAGTGATTAAATATATCAATATTTCTAAGGGTAAATCAGTTTATTTTCAAAGTATTTCACCATTATTCACCATATATACAATATAATACATACTTCTGGCATTTCTAAATGCTTTGATTTCTCCCAAAGAGAACTGGCTTCCGTACATTTCATCAGAATCAAGTGCAGTCGTGGCGTGTTTTGACTGTGTCTGTTTTCCTTTAGTTGGCTGGGGAACTCCCAAACTTAATAGACTTCGAAAACTTGAGCCTCTTGGTGAAACACATCATGCTGGTAATTGAAAATATTTTGGGTTTTGTACTGTTTTAAAGCATTATCCATTGTTCATTCACTTCTACATTCATTTCATTCTTCATTTTTTTTTTATTTCTTAATGCCAATGTTCGTTGATGGAAAGCTAACCCTTTTGCTTAGTAGAAAGCATCTTTTTGATTTTTCAAGTCTTATTTCTTTTTTTACCAAAAAGAATAAGTTCTCATAGATTTCCTTATGAAGTTTGAAGTGGCATGGGATATCAGAAGCTATTAATGATCTGAAGTTATTTGCACAGCAGCATGCACCTAGATATTATAGTATGCCATATAACAAAGAGCAACAGGAGCAGTTACTTTGAGTTCAAACACATACTGCATTCAAAATAAAAGTTTCAAAGTTTATTTCTATTGTCCATATGTAGACAGTTCATCATTATCTGATACAGTGGGGACAGGAGTTGGGTTACCTGGATACTGGAAGAAGTCTGAGGTACTCAGCAGAGAGGATACTTCAGAAACACCTAAGCAGGACTGCAGAGATCCAGCAGGGCTTATTAATTTGGGATCCATAGTGGCTCTTCCACATCCAGGCTGGTTCTGCACTAAGCTGCCTGTTTGTTTCCGCACTGATCTTATGATCTGATCTGGAAGTGCTAATCGCTTCACAGTACTGAACCCAAATGGGTCCCATATATTTCTGTAGTTCTGTGAACCATAGCCCACCTCCAGATTCATTTGCTGTGTGCAAGCTGACTCCTTGTGTTGCCTCTTGAGATAGTCTAAAATATCTTCTATCCGCTGCTACTGTTTCCATATGGTTTTAAAAGCATAGTCTGTAAGATTTTTGTCATTGGTTTGGGGTTGTTTTCTTGTGAGAAGGAAAGCTAAAGACATGTGGGCACCTCTGAATTAAGTGCATTATGTTAGCAACTCCAAATAAGGGACTGCAATCCCAGCTATGATGAAAAGCCCAACATAAATTTGATTGCAGAAGTAGTGAGACTTCCAACTGAAAACTAGGTTGTTGGTCTGCGAGGAGAGGTGTCAGTGATAAGGCTTGGGATCTGCTGCTTTGCCTGAAGAGCCGGTGTCCCTGAAAGCTCACAAACTGGTAGGAGAAATAAGTTTAATAACTGGAAATGTCAAGGTGTAGTAGGCAGATTCTTGACTTCTGTCTTCAATAATGACTATTTTCTATTTTTGGAAGACCATGGAAGATCGTTTTTCATATGCTCATATTGCATCTTTTTCTCAGTTTTAGATGATAATTTCTTCATTTTTCTTACATTTTTGTTTTTCAAATTTTGAAAAGCCAAGTGGAGACATCTGGAGTAATATGAGAGGAGGGCAGCCAAACTAAAGCAATGGGAACACTTGCACAAATTGAACAAAGAGAACACGAATTGAGGAACTTGCAGAGAAAGGAGCTCAGTGTTGCTGTAGTGAGCTCAGTGTTGCTGTAGTGATCCTTGAGCTTAACCCTGACTTGAACTGATTGTACTACTATCACGTAGTACAGCACCATGTGGACATACCTGCTGAAGTTCTGAAGCAACAGAACATGGAGCTTCTCTGCCAAAGAGTCAAAAGATGCCTAAAGGGGAATTAAGATCTAGAAAATAAACATCTAAAAACTAGATGTTTATTTTCACAGGAGCATAATTCATGTGCATAAAATGTAATTTGTAGTCTTAATCATAAAACCATCTTGCTCTTTTTTTTAAAGGCATAGAGAGAGAAGGCGGCAAGAAAGAAAAGCCAGATGAAGAGGTAGGGAGGGGAAGAAAGGGAAGGAGTGATACTCAATTTTTGTCTGTGCTGAAGGGAGGTGTTGCATTTTGTAGCAAGAGCATGGGTAGGGCAAAGAGGAAAAAAACTGCTTCAGCTAAGTTCCCTACTCACAGGTGTGTAAGTTAGTAACCTGAGATCTGTGTTAATTTAGTCCATTTGTAAAATAAGGATAATAATTAAAGTGTTTTGGAATCTAACAGTGGAAAAGATGTTGGCAGGGTAACAATCTCTTGACCGGAGGTGTAACCATTGAGATCAGAGGAAACTTGGAGTGCTCAGAACTTTGCAGCTGAATTCAAGACATTGCGTGCTCTTCGCTGAGATTTGTTTTTTTCAGGAATTCTGAGACACTCACAAGATTCACACAGACACAGAAAATCCTGAGAAAGCAAGAAAACATCTATTAGGAAAGCACTATTTATAAAATGAAAAAAGCTCTTCAAACACATGGTCCAGCATTGTCAAAACTTAAGTTAGGTCCTGATATCGAAGAGCATCAATTACTTACTTTGCTTAAAGCAGTTGGTTTTTACTCAGACCATTTGAGAGCCATAGAATCATTTAAGGTTGGAAAAGACCCTTAAGATCATTGAGTTCAACCGTTAACCTGACACTACCAAGTCCATCTTGTACTGATTTTAGCTTGCCCTCTGTCCTTGCCCGTTTTCTGTCATGCAACAGTGTTTTTCAATGAGTTTTTACATATTTTGCAGACGGAGAACCTGCTCCTGCTTGGAAACTCATTTGAGTTTTCCAAAGAGCAGTGGAGCCTACCTTTGTTCCATTTTTTAGAATATTCCCTGAATTGCATCTTTCTGAAAACCAACTTCTTTTTGGCTGTCCCTTCAGCAGAGAAATAAATTAATTTTGATTTTTTTTTTCCTTTCCCAGCTTTGCCCAAAACTCACTGTAAAGGTGGTTTTAAAAGTTTTTTAGCCATTCAACCTTTGTGAAATAAAAAGGCCTGGTTTCCTTATTGGTTTCATGATTAATTGATATAAATGTCTTGAAGACACAATTTGCAGTGAAAGCATAAAGTTTTTTGGTTTGGGGTTTTTTTTATTTTCTTTAGGTGGGACTTTAGTAAGACTTTCTTTTCTGTGGGTTTTTTGGATTCTCTGAAGTGCACTGTTTTTTATAGCAATACTGCATTCTGTTGAACAATTTGCTTTGACAAACTGTTATTGGCCAAGTGGCTGAAAAGTCTTTGTATACGGGGCAAATGAGCACCTACCTTCATGTAGACCAGGCTGTAAAACCTCAATTCCAGTAGGATGCCCAGCAGATGCTTTTGTCAGGACTCCAGGTAAAATTTAGAGCGTAATTTGCTCTCCATAAGAGCAAGGAAAGAAAAAAGTGTTTAACAGTCTGCTTTTAAAAGTTTAAGGAGCCTTGGTTATGCATAGAGATTATTTTCAGGAGTACTCGCAACATCCACATCCAAGGGTGTATCAATGAAACATGTGATAGCTCCTCAATGTAAGTCAAGAAACCCCCTTAAGCTTCAAAACAGATAGGACTTTTTGTAGTGTTGATTTTTGCTAGTCCATGGAAAAACACAGGAACAGGTGTTTCTCATGCATTCTAGTACAGGCCTTTGTCAGTTAGGGTAGCAGTTATTCCTTTGTTTTTGTCTTAAAAATGATTTTTTTGAAAGTGTCACAGATATGTGGTAGACCTTGCTGCTGAAATATATAAAATTAGTGCAGTGTGAGGTTGAAACAACCTCCAAAAGTCTGGTTTTTAATGCTAGGTGTTCTCAGAGACATAAATCTGTCTTAATGATTTAATGTGCAAACTCAGAAATTTAAGTGCTAGTGAGCAGGCTATTTAGTATATATATTGAGTCATTTTTGTGTTGTTCTTAGAAGAGAACATTATGTTGGATGTTTAGGCAGAGTTAACGGGCAGTAGAGTGAATTATATATATCTTTAATTATACACTTATTTTCACTAAAGACTGCAATTTTTCCAGTTTTGCTAATGATTCTAGCACAACACTAGGTAATGAGTGTCTATTTATTGCCACTGGAGGATACATTTGCAAGAGTGATAAAACCTCTCTCATTATAGGAGGTAAAATTGCCTGCCAGTCCTAAAGTTGTTTGCCAGACCTCAAGAAACTGACTAATAAAAACATCTGTTGCACAGGTTTTCATTTACCCTATAATCATTTGTTGCAGTTTTGTTGCTTTTCAGGTGCTGCTGTAACACTGAATTAGCTCTATTAAAATCAAAGGATTTACAACAATAATATAAAAGTGTTATTATTTTACTGATTAAATGTGAGGATAACTAAAACCTTGATCCTACAGACATGTACACATATTCTTAGAGTAACGTAAACCAACTTTCTTGCTTTTGTTAATTTTAGCTCAGGAATGCAATTTTAACGCAAGTTATTGCATATGTAGAACAAGTGGAATATATTTTTCTTGGAAAATTATGATTTGTTAAAGCTGAATTTTGTGTTGGCAGGCCATCAAGGCTTTATTAGGGAGGAGGTTGTCTGTGTAAATGAAATTGAGATTTGAATGCTTCAAAAAGCTGCTTTTATTTTTTTCTTGATTTCTACCTGTTTCCTCTTACTGTCTTTCACGGTACTATTTTGCTTGTGAAATGCTTTGCATGTACCAGTCTGCATGTTTGTTTTTTTCTTTTATATGAATTACAAATGTTTGAGAAAACTTGTTATTCTCTTCTGGTGTACTTAATAACTTTGTCTTGAACAATTGTACTACTTTAAACTCCTTTATTGACAAAAGATAATGTTGCACTTTTATCTAAAAATTCTTAATATAGTTCTTTTAGAAAGTTAGTATGGCTTTCAAGATAGACACCATGGGTGAATGGTCCCAAAATTTTGGATGCTGCATAGCGTTGCTGTCACTTAAAACTTGCTGCAGTGCAGACGTGACTACAGCAACATTCAAATTTTGATACTTCATTTTTTCAGTTGTTATTTGTACACTTTTGATGTCTCATTTCCTATTTTTAGGGATGTTTACAGATTACCTTTGGGCTTGATCCTGCAAATGCTGATGCATGTATAACAAAATGTAATTAAACCCTGTTTTGGCCAATACACCTCCAGACATTAATTAGCACTGTGTCTGAAAGTTGCTTGTAGGAATTGGCTCTGAAGTTGTAGGCTACCTAGCTTTCATTAAGGAAGCAAGAATTTACCTTATTTAAACAGCCTTTAAGCAAGGGAGATGGTAAATAACAGATTAATGTGTTTTTCTTCTCTGGCATTTCTTATGCAGATTTCTATGGAAAGCCTCTGCCCCCGCTGACTATACGCCAAAGACCCAACAGTGATACCCATGATGTCATTGCTTAACTGGATCACAAATGGCATTTTAAAAACATTATAAAAAAATTATATCAGAAACGTTTTTTGCCCTTGAAGGAAAATTTTAAAAATGACAGTCTTTCAGCTTGTTGCAAAATGCCTTGGTGACAATTAAACTTGGAGTTCAATCTGTCGTACTTAGTTGATCAGACTTTGTCATCTACTTTTCACGTCACCAGCTCTTCTTCAGGATTTAGCATGAGATCAAGAAAGGTCTGTGTGTCCATGGATGCTCATATGAACATGGTATTGAATATTTATTGGGTTTACTTGTGAAAATACATAGCTGTAAACCTGAAGAAAAATACCTTCAAGATCACGTAATACTGGATTGTATGTTCTCACCAAGACCTTTCTCCAGGTGCTGCGCAGTGCTTGGTATTTTTGCAGCTAATAAATGGTTCTAAAGCATTTTGTAAGATTCATGTATGATAGAGTGAATATAGGAAGGTTATGCAACAAATATTGAGTATATTTTTCTAACTTTTTATAAAATTATTTGAAAGTTTGAGTGGACACGCATACCTACTACCAAAAAAATGAAACCTAGAAAGCATTAGAAAGCTGATAGTCAAATGCATACAAGTAGAGTATGTTTGACTCTTAAGTTTCTCTTACAGTAGCAATACCTCTTATTAGAGATTACATTACCAGATGCTTATTTCGTATTTCTGGCAATCTGAAGGGGGAGGAGCTAGAAAGGGAAGTTTAAGATAAATACATTTTATACAAAATTTTGCTATTTGAATTGTCTGAAAGTTTTTTTTATGTGTTGTTTTCTTTGTTTTGTTAACTGAGTTTGGCATAGGTAAAAAATGCTGTTGGAAAAATAGAGCTGAACATTATATTGTCTAATACATCATACAGGAAAATGGCACATAATGAAAGTTTTGCACTAATTCAGTCACCAATTCTGATGGAAAACTGAACCAACCAGTAATGCATATAAGCTCCAGCACTTTTTAATCTCGATAATACTAAAATACCATCTTGAAAACAAAAGAAACTCCAGATTTTTAAGGACTTGTATAGTATTTCCATGTAATGTGTTTATTTTTACATTAAAAAAAAAATCACAAGTGATACATAAGCAACAAGGGTTATAATTTGATATATTTCTTTTTAAATGTTCTGTATATGCTGTTGTTCTTACGTTGGAGACAACCATTGGTATATTGTGTAAAGGTATATCATTATGCCACTTAATTACAGCAAGGATGAAACCCCCATTCAGAGTTTTTTTGAAGCAGCATTACTTGATGATTTTCTATTACACTCTCAGTCTTCCATAACATGTTATTACCAAAAGATTTTAGATGTTAAAACAATGCAATGTGTATATTCAGCATTTTGACATTAGAAATCTTTCCCACATACCCCTTACAGAAATGAGTTACACGAATAAATATCTTACCGTATTAATCAAAATGAAATTATTAACTAAGATTTTTAAAGGGTATGTTTGAGTGGGGAAAAAAAAAATCAGTCTTAAGAATATTAACTTTGGAATGGGTGGAGAGGAATGTTCCAAGTTTGTTAGTTTAGTGTAAGGAAGAAACAAGTTGTATGTGACTGTCAGCATGAGAATACTTTTGTTGTATTCTGATAGTGCAACATGGTTTAGTTTGATTATTCTCAGGATTTAGTCATTTTTCACTTCAAACAAACACAATATTAAGTGGAGGGGGGGTGTTGCATAAACATTTACTTGTGCAATCTCAATCTTACTATCTTTAGCTATGTCACCACTTAAATTTTTTTGGCTTAAAGGCTCTAAATTTGTAGGCTTATTTTTTTACAGCTTCAGTTTCTAGAAACATATTACCCTTTTATTTTGACGCTAATCTAAAATAAATTAATGGAAGTCATTATTAAAAATAAAGCTAAATAGTGCTGTGGAAACAAAATTTGAGAAACTGAAATGGAAGATGTTGATACTTACATGTGAAATGTGTGTTATGCGTGTTGTGTGTGTGGACACATGTATCAGTCTGGTTTCTGCATTTAAAATAAATTTTACCAATATGTGACCAAAGTACTAAAAAATGTTTCTTACAGTTTTCTTTATTAATATGCTCTGTAATTATTTACTACAGTAGTTTTTTTCAGTAATTTATACTACCTTGACTTCTTATTTGCTCAAGATGACATTTATGTATAGAATAAAACTAATGCGCAGCACCAACATGTTTCCCATATTATCATAAATGTACAATTTTTTGGAAGCAAGTATAGTCATAAATGTTTAATGGCTGCAATCTCATTTACATTGCTAAAATGTACAAAATAGAGACCTTACAGACAGAATCTTTGCATATTTTTACAAATGCAATGTGATCAAATTTAGGATACATTGATAGATTGTCACTAAGTTATGTATATATGTATACTTATAAAGTGCTTTGATGGTGCACTTAATATTTGAGAGGCAATAAGTTGCACAGTTGTAAGTTGAGAGGTAATAATTATTGCACAAATTAGAAGATTTCGTCAGGTTCTGATGCTTTGCGTTGTCAATAACATCTCTTTCAAAATGTATCAGTGCATTCAGCTAAGAGTATTTGTACTTAAATACGTGAGTGGTAAGTACACAGAAATATGCTACATAAGGAGAACGTTTTGCATTATCTAGGTGCAACATTTTAAATACATTTTAGACAAAATATTTTAAAGGTAAGTTAAATGTATCTTCTAAGATAAGGAATAACAATTTTCATGAGCTGATTAATGTAAAAGGTGATCAGTGCTTCCAAATAAGTAATTCTCATTGTTGTCTTCCTTTTTAGCCAAAACCTAGAATCCACAGAAGGACCTTACTCAAGAGATTAAAAGGTTTTAAATAGAAAATAATAACTATAATTGTATTATAAAAGGTAGGTATACTTGATATCCATTAGGTTTAGTTTCACGCCTGTGACGTGGTGTCTCCATGTAAATAATGCACAGTAAGCGAGGGACACTCACATTGAGGTGAGACAAAAGCACTGCAATTTTAGAGGAAGCTATTTGATAACCTTGTGAGACTTCTATTTCGATTCCGCAGTCCTGATGGAGAATTAGAAAGCTTTAAAAGAATTACCTGCAAAAGACAGCTGATGCCCGCTTTCTAATGGCCCTCTTGTGAGCCCTGGTCACGAGGATGAAGATGGAAGCAGCAAGGCACCCGCAGAGAGGGCCGCGAGGCGAGTGTAACTGGCAATCCTCGAGCACATCAATCACCCCACTGGCTCTCAGTGGGGCCACGGAAGCCCCTGTGCAACAGACTTTAAGCCCATGTTATCTCTCGCTTTCCGGGCTGTGAATTCTGTATGAGCTTTATAAAGGCTGTGCTGATTATCCTTTCCTTGAAACCCAAAGAACCGTAACTCTATCCTCTGGAGGCCTATCTGTCACTTAAAAACGGATTTCTCAGTTTTGCTATTTTAGATGACTTTTAAAGTAAGGTTGCCAGGAGTGGTCTCATGACAATTTTCTTCTCCAGTAGAAACCAGTATATTTCCTGAGAACAGTTGTTTTTGCATATAATGATGTCACATTAGAAAAGATTGATGGACAGTAACAAAGCAAGCAGCATAGGCTTTTTCTTTTTCTTTAAATAACGTTCAAACAGTATTTTTTCCACTAAGATACTCTAGTATTTTAGTTGAAAGCTTAGTACTGTAACTTCAGGATGCTACCCACTGACTTTGCCATGCTGTCTCTTAGCTTCCTAGCTTCTGGAATTCATTGGACTTGAAGTACTTTACTATTTTGAACAGAACATACCCCACAGTATTTCAACAGATGCATCTGTAAATGGAGTGAGGAACTACATTTTAAAAGTAAGTGTAATTTGAGACAAGTTTATCTTAGGACAGAAGAATCTTTTTCTTGGTTTTGTGAGAGTTTTTGGGGGTGGTTTGTGGGTTTTTTTCTCTATTTTCTCCCCTACAGTTCACATAAGCTGTATTTTCTTACTTAGGATTGCTCTGGCAAGTGCTCTATGGTAACACAACCTGTGCTTTCCAGAAGATTTTAGGAAAGTGGACCATGGAATGGTTAGCAATCTATATATGCTCCCCAGTGAATATGAATTTAAGATCACTTCAAATTCTTTTCCTGCTGGGCTAGTGGAAAGATTGAGAGAGGGAAAAGTTGAGTGAGGATGAGTAACATGAAGTCCTTGCATCGAGCCAAGTATTTGTGAAGACTAACAAAGCCAGGTGAGCCTGAATAAGCTAGCCATGCTACTGAAGTAATGATAAGCAGCTAGATAATAGACTGAAGGACTGAGGATGAATAGGAGACTCAGGATTGTGAGGTGCGTACATACATTTAACAATTTTCTTCAGAAGGTAGTGATTTTGCGGACCTCAAACTGATGCTTGGTCAGTCTTCCCATCATGTTTGCATTTGCTACTGCAAAAAGCAGTGTCCTAAAATCTATCATGCAGAAAAATACAGTCTTAAAAAAGTTTCTCAAAGAGTACTACATCCCAATAGCATTGATTTACATGACCTTCTAATCTACATATTTTTTGTCGTAAAAGTCATGCCGTCCATGACTTTGATCTCCATAAAACCTAGCAAGCTTTTGCTAAGTCTGTCCTAATATGACAAACAAGGAGAATATTGTTTACTTGTGTATTTCTAAATTACTATATAATAATGGTGAAGCTCAATTTGTGCTTGCTCCAGGAAGCTGTGGACACCTGAAACTGAACAGTGAAAGTCACAGTAATGGCCTGTCTTTTCTGTTCGCTGGGCTTGGAGGACGTTGAAGGTGCTGGTGGTGGTATTTCTGAATATTGACTCGCTAATTTTAAGACATTTCATCCATCCTCCGCTCTCTGAAAGTATCAGGGGACAGTAGGGCATACAGCGTGTCTTCTTCCTTTGCTTTCCTGAACGCAAGGACATGCTTAGAAAACACAGGTCTGAAATAAGGTAACTTCCGTTTAAAGGAAATGTGTTAGCTAAAGAGAATTGTGGACCGAGGTTATGGAGATGCAATGGATTTTGCAGAAACGAGATGCAGCTTGTGGTTTGTGGTTCAACAGGGCATCCAGGCATGCACGTGGTGTGGAAAGCGTAGTTGCTTAGGTAACAGAAATCGCCTAGTTTTGGGTTGCTTTTTATTAAGAGGAACAGTAGCTTGCCTTTCAAAATGTACTGAAGTTAATTCCCCCAGAGTCAATCCATCTCTTCAGTAGCACACGAGGGAGATACAGGTTGCAGTTCGACTGTTTGTGATGGTAGTGTTGCTAGTGAACAAACTGTTATTAAAGTCCTTTCTTTGCTTCTGATGGGTTGCAAATCTTACTGGTTTCAGACACGTTAAGGAACGCTTGCACCACCTACAAGTGGAATATAGCCCTAGATTTAGGGGAAGGTGACTCACTCAGTGTACTTTTTTGTTTTACTGGTACGGTAAAATTCAATTATTGTATGTATTTTCTTGTACGTTACTGGTCTTGGCAGAATTATAACCACAGAGCACTGTACTTTTTTCACCAGTTGAGTTCTGTATCTGTTTGTACAACTCATTTATCAAAAAGCCTTTCTGGTTTCCTTTCACATTTGATACGTAGGAGGTCTCCACTTTGTCTGCTGGCTCTTTGTCAGGATCCTAACTGAAACATTGTAAATAAGCTTTCAAGCTTGATGGTAATTTGCACGAGGTTTGCATAAGTGTTCTCAGTCTTCAGTAGTCAGTGCCTGAAACTCAAATATTTGTCTCTCTGATAGTACTCCTGCCTTTACCTTTGCACCCCTTTCCAGCCTGGATTTCAGAGGCCGGTTTTGGCGCGCAGAAGCTGCCTAGGCTTAGTTAATCGAAACTACCGTTAAACAAACTTGCTGTTTCCACAGGGGTTGCTCTTACTGAAGGAGCTGGCAAATGCTGATGGACAAGCAAGCTTTTGGGAGAGAGAGGGTATGTGGTCACTTTGTGTTGCTAGGCCACGTCAACTGCAGCAAGAGACGGCTGACGAAGCGAGACACCCTTTCTCATAGGAGGAGTTTGCAGGTCTCCGTGGCTCTGCTCAGATGAAGCGGTCAGAAGAGGAACTGCCCGAGTGTTTCGGCAGCCTCAGATTTTAGTGCTGCAAAACCGGTTACAGTCGGCAGACTGGGGTCTGGTGGTTCTCCTGGTTACTGTTCCCAGAGAATGGGTTATCTGAAAATGTGCGTAAGAGGTTTGTGTGAGTAATTCCCAAGTTTCTATTGATGTTTCTTTGCAGTAACGGCAGGTTAAGCTAAAGCCGCTCTCCAGTCTGGTTTAGAGGAGGCTGTTGAGCAGCTGAATAGCAGTTGCAAAGTCTGCATAAGCCTGGACCAGCCAGGAGTTAAGGACTGGCGAAAAGCCATTAGCAGAGGTCTGACCGGTGGTGGCGTAGACGGCAGCAGCAGCACCTTGAGCAGGCTCTGGGCTGAGGACCAGTTTTGTAAGTTGATTAATCGAGGGTCCAGTGGCTGCCTGTCTCCCCTGGGGAGGCAGAGGGGGCTGGAGGACAGTACAGCCTCCCGCGGTAAAACAAAAACAAGCAAGAAAACCCCAGCAAAAC
>NW_008824791.1:2377050-2384584 GCF_000699105.1 Pygoscelis adeliae
AAGCGCCCCGGTACCGGCGCGTGACCAGTGTCAGGGCCCCGCCCCGCAACGGTTACCCGCCGTTTATAATCCCCTTGTCCCGTCTGTAAACAAGCGTGTGTATCTTTGACTGTCGTACTCGGTACTGAACGCCGCTCGTACCCGGCTGTGCCTTCGGTGCCGTGCCCGTCCACGTTTGGCTGTGGCACAGCGGTAGCTCCCTCTGTGAGGCGGTGCCGACCTCTCGTACGGGAATCGCTTAATGTTAGAGGTACAAACATCGGATCCACAAATGCACTGTGATGTTTAATTAGGAAATTAACAGACAACAGAAGTAACTCGGAGCTGAGCAGGTCCTTCAGGTTCTACTTTGTGTTAATTGAGTGTTTCTGTTCAGAGGGGACCGGTGTTTGGCAGGAAAGGCAAGCGGGAGGAAGGATAGGGCTGCTGCATGCCCTTACGGAGGGAAATCCAGTAAAATTTGGTGTTTCCCTTTAGGGTTTTCCTTCTGAATAGCACAAGTTTGCCTAGAAACCAAAAGTTCTTCCCCGACCCCCCCCCCCCCAATAAAATACAAATTTTTCATATGTTAAAAAAAATATATACATGTATATATAGCCGATTTTTTTTTTCCTTATTCCTGGAATAAATCAGTTATTGCAGTGCTTTGTGGCTCAACTCCAGCTGACTTCCACAATGATTCAAATTAATTTCTTTTAGTTAAGCACACGGGTACATCTTGGCAGAGGTGATCACAGTGCAGGATCATAATCATGCCTTGCTTATTTTGCTCCTGGTATATTACAGTCCCAGGAACCACTGTATTATTACCATAGTGGATACAGAGGTATATTATCAGCAAGCTTTGAATGACCTCTTCACAGGTAGGGAAGAAGAGAGTGCTCTAGCTTAACCTGTTTGTTCTCTGAATTTTCTGTTATGACTTGATGGCATGTGTGGTGTGACCTTGATATTTGAGCATCCTAATATCACTGATACTAAGTTGATTTAAATTGATAAAATGTTCTTTTAATAATTCCGGTGAGAAATAGGGAGGGTTTCGTTTGTTTGTTTTTACTGCTTTTCTTTTTTCCTCCTTTCTCCTGAAGCTGGAAAATAAAACAAAAAGGAAACTTCAAAAGCAGATTTGTCAAGTTGTTCTGGATCATTTTGAGAAGCAGTACACAAGGGAACTGGGAGATACATGGACCAATGTCAGGTCTGTTGTTTTGGGGAGATGGGAGAGGAGAAGTTCTGTTATTTTTAAAGTGCTTCATAAAATAACTTTGAAAGGAGTCACGGACTGTAACAACTGCTTCAGTTTATTTTCAGTTTAGAACTAGCGTAAAAGTGTTAAGTAACAGAAGACTAAAACTTGGAAATTTTTTTGTTTTTCCTTGACGTGATTCTTTTGGAAGTGATGAAGTTTCTATTCTCCTGTATGCATATACACTGCAAGGAGACTGCTGTCTTATGTGTTTGTTGACGTGTTTTGTAAAAACGTGGTCCAAAAAGCATCCCTTTATACTTAACAGCTGCTGTTAGGATTGGGTTTATTTTCTACAGCTTTATAGTATCTTGAGAGACTGGGACAAAGATTTTAGGAGAGAAGTACATCCTCTGATTTCTTTCATTAGAAGAAAATGAATATTAATGACATGTACAGAAAAGGCTATCACTTAATTTGGGCCTTGATTACACAGCTGCTGAAGAATTGGCTGTGGTATTGAGACAAGACATCTTCCCTTCCCTGCTAGCTGGTGGTTGTCACTCATAGGAAAGCCCGCAGAAGAGCCCTTCTGGAGAAGTTCACTGCTTGGTTTATATATTTTTCAACAGGAATTTGACCAAAAGCAGTTGACTTTGACCTAAAGTGCATGAGGAGTGCTCCCATGATCAGTGCCACGTTACTTTGAAGGGAAAAGCATCTTACATGATCAGAGTCTTAGAAACCATGTGATTCCTCTGAGTCACCACTTTGGTTTTTTAGCCTGTTTGGATTAAAAAGTATTTTAAAATAAGTTCCTCTGTTGTTTAAAAAAAAAAAAAAAGCCTAGATATATAGCATTAATTTAAGTGAATCACTTTAAAAACTTCTTTAGGTTGTATCAATACGTATTTCTCTCCTAGGCAGTGAATATTCCTGAGGAGTATTTTTTGAGGCTAAATGAAAAAATATTGAGAGAAATTCAAATAGAAAATGGGGGAAATCCATGTAAGAAAGGTCTGAAAAGGTGAACTGAAATACAAACAAGCGCATTCTACCATATAAGCACTGTTTTTTACTGTCTTCCAGGAATATCTATTGGTTTAAGTTTTTCTGGCCCAATGTTTGCAGAATGTAAAAGGAAATTTAGAAAAGAACATTTGTAAAAACTGCATTTTACAGTGTTGGCTGGAATAACCATTGCAAAGCCAACGTGATTCTTTTTGTTGTGATATTTACAACTAATATTACAGTTGTTCTTTGTCCCTAGGGAGGTACTTTATAGTCAGAAAGAGCATTGTGCTTCATAATATATAACTTCTACAGTCATTTGTTAAAGAATTAGGAAAAAATAAAGAACATCTTGTTTCAGAAGACATTAGTGTTTTAAATGCAATACTTAGAGAAAACAGTGGCTGGATTTCCTATTAAAATTATTTTCTTGCATACTTTTCTTAATTGTATCTAATCAAGATGATTCCTTTTTGATTGTACCAGAATCATCCAACGGTGAGATTGTTACCCTTATGTAAGAGAAGGCTTCCTACACTATGGAAAGCTCATTTTGTTTGCCAAGTTATTAAATCGCTTTTCCTTTTTTCAATCTAGAGATGTACTCACGTACCCATTGTGCTGGCAGTATGCCGTCCTGCTTAACAAGTTCAGCCAGTCTGCTGAACTGGAGAACACCTTGCATGTGAAGGGGTATCATCCTGCCTTCCAAGGACCTTTGCCCTATCTTCCGGCATCGTTGAAGTGTTACATCAGGAGAACTCCGGGGAGATTCCCTGCACAAAAGCACCAGGCTGGTAAACTGAAAGAGTATTATCTGCTGAATGCTGCTTCGCTGTTGCCAGTGCTGGCGTTAGAAGTGAAAGATGGGGAAGACGTTTTGGATCTCTGTGCTGCACCAGGGGGTAAATCGGTAGCTATACTGCAGTGTGCCTATCCAGGTAGTGTATTGAGGTGCTGTGAGAAGCTGATCCCTGGCTCTGCGCCTGGCCTATTTCAGTTGTGCCTGTGTTCTGTATGAGACTTAGATTGGGGGCAAAAAAGCAAACCACAATTTATATTCCAAGTAGTTCCGTGCTGTTTAGTAAGATTTTTATGAAGTCTGTTTACCTAAAAGAGGATGAAAAATACAGTAGTTATTTAAATATAGGTTACTGCAGACTGACAGACAAAAGTGGAGTAGCTCCATGGTTTTTTTCCTCCACTGGTTGCCTTATTGTTACTTCTCAAGAAGCTACTTAAAATCATGTAGATTTGTTGGCACAGGGAGGTAAGGAATCTGCGATCTTAGACTACTTGTACTTTTTTTTCTTCTTTTTTTCTTTTCCTCTGCTACCTCTCTGGCCAGTGCTATGCAAATAGTATAAGTACATTTAAGTGTACTGATGTAAAACGGAGCATAACAAGTTAAATGTGCAAGGCAGAGGGAGAAAGCTTATGATGAGGAATTGGTCTATATCACTATTTAATAAACTCTGTGTCTCAATCCACCTAGATGTTGCAGAAGGGCACTAAGATAATCACAGTGTTTAGAATGCAACAGCAAGCAGCAGCTCAGTTCTCCCAGGCCAGGGAGTTAAAGCAAGCTGTGATTGCTGTTTCCAAGTTTATGCCTTAGCTTGGGCAGTAATTGTCTCAAAATGTTCACAGCACCTTATGTTCTTACTGATGAGACCGTGACTATAACCATCTCCACGTGTTGATTACAGTGGGTTCTCCCTCCCTCTTCTAGAGGAACGAGGTGATGCCAATGAGGTAAATTAAATATGGATTGCCCTTTCAAAAGGTTTGAAAAAAACCCACTTTTATCCCATGGCTGCTTCTGAAGATACCAAATTGTTGCTGAGAACGTAAGATGTAAGGAAGTTGATTCTTAATATACCTCAGTGAATGCTAAAATGTACTGTATTGTGTGTGGCAAACATGGTGTAGGACAGCCTGTGGAGACATGAAAATAGAAATTTTATTAAATTAGAAAACAGGACTAAGAGGAAAAAATACCATGCTGTGTTTCTGGTCTGGGTACAAGCAACAGCAGTGTTTCTTTTGAAGGGGTAACTATGGCCACATTGTTAAAAGTAAGTGCAACCAAAAGGCTTTTGTTTAAACATTTCTAGCTTAAATTTCAGATAAATAAGGGTTTGGACTGCTCGGCTTAGGGTACACAAAACTGATGTTTTATTTATTTAAAAGGTAATGAATTAATTAATAAGGGGCATGTACTTCATTTAGACAATGGCTCAAGGAGCCCAGAAAGGCGTTCACTTAGCACTGGTCTTTGGATATGGATCATATTTAAAGTTTGTTTTACTGTGGAAGTCTGTTGCTACAGTAAGTGTTTGCTAGTAAATATTTATCACAGAATCCTTAAGGTTGGACAAGACCTCTAAGATCATAAAGTCCAACCGTCAACCCAACACCACCATGCCCACTAAACCATGTCCCTAAGCGCCTTTATGGATTGTTCTGTAGGAGCATGTTGAAATTTACTTGGGTTTATAAAATTCAGCAGTGTTATAAAATGTGCAATAACATTAAGCACATAAAGTGTAAACTCTGCGGCAGTCATGGCAAAACAGTAGAACTTCTGAAACCGGTGTAACTCCTTATACGTGTAAAAAAAACAAAAAAAACCCAAAAAAACCAAAAACATAAAGACTTATTTTAGGGTGTTTACTTCATTTTTTTGATTTTCCAAGGTCAGTTTCACTGTAACGAATATGATGATTTGAGGTCAAGATGGTTGAAAAAGACAATAGAATCGTTCATCCCGGATCCTTTGACTAACTTAATAATGGTCTCTAAACTGGATGGTACACAGATTGGAGATCTTAAGCCTGAATTATATGACAAGGTAACGTTATTACTTGTTAGCAACTGATACTTCTGCATTCTGCTTCTTTTTCTTCCTATGCTGTTCTCTTTTTAATTTCCTTTTTTTTTCTGGCCCCCACAAAAATATCTGACCTATCAAGGGGAACCAAGGTCATGTACAGGATTTGCAGAGCCAGGAATCACTTTATGAAGTCTGTTGTGCATTTATTCATGCATTAGATGATGTTACCCATTTAGCCTTGGTAGTGAATTCTGAACACCTTGTAGCTGTGTTCTTTGCATGATGTGTAATTAAGAAGGGGGGAAACAAGTGACAGCTATTTGGGTAGAGGATACTTTTGGAGCAGTAATTTCTTATCTCTCCCCCCCCGCCCTGATAACACTATAAAAACATCTCAAAATAGTAATTGGATCATTTCTACCCATAAAATAGAAAATAAAAAAAGGTGTTCTAAGTGTTTGCAAAAGTAAGTTGAGTAGATTTTTGGCACACAGTGTTCAGAAAGTGAATATCTTTCTCGTGAATTGTCTTATTCACTCTTATTTATTGTATAGATACTGGTTGATGCTCCTTGTTCAAATGACAGAAGTTGGCTATTCTCTTCTGATATTCAGCAAGCTACGCTTAGGCTAATACAAAGGAAGGAGTTATCGTTTCTACAATTCCAGCTGCTAAGGTGAGAAGTGCAAAGGAAAGCTGTTGAAGGAGCTTTTCATTATTAATAAAAATGACACGGGGGCAAGATTTGTCATGTTTAATAACCAAAACCAGGTTTCACCATGTGAGAAGAATGTGAAGAATGTGTTGATGCAATGATGTTTAGAATAAACAGTTGATCTAGGTTAATGTGAATATGGAAATTTATATGGGGTAATATAAGCAGTGAGGCCTAGGTCCTTTACTACCATACTGTTGTACAGTCCTCTTAGCTTGCTTATTCACATATATGATCATTTTCAGACGACTCAGAACAGTCTGGTACCATATCAAAATATTTTTGGTGGACACAGCTAAAATGGTTTCAGATATATTCCTCAGCTGAAGCAAACACATGCATGTAATTTTTAATAGTGGTTTTTTAAACTATCTGTGAAAGTCGTCTATAAACCTGCCGAGCTGGCCATTCTTCCCCAAACTCCTTTTGTTGTTGTTGTTGTTGTTCTTTCACAGAATTATCCCTTACAGTTCTTTATTACAGTCTTTTTGATAACTGAGCTGTAAGTCAGGACTGCTTAACAGCCATCACTTAGGTCATTAGTTAATGCTGCTTCAGAATTTGCGTTCTGGGCTGTTTATATGAAGAGATTGAGTCCACTATTGCACATTCTTACATGCTGCTTGAATTTAATACCCGTTTGACTATTTGTAGCACAGAAGGACTACTGATCATAATTGATAGGGTAAAAAAGTAAAAGAATGTGGGGTTTGGAGGGGGAAGAGAGGATTGTTTGTTTATTTTTCAAGAACATCCACCCAATAATCCAAATCAAGGTTGTCATCTATTACACTTTTTAATGATACCAGCCATAGGCTAGCATTTGTGAAGCATTTCAAACTCTACAGTTTTTCTTGTTGGGGAAAAAAAAAGTGACTTCCCAATAATACCTTCTAGACTTGAGTGTTTTCTGCAAAGTAACCGTCATGCCTGAAGTCCATCTGTCAAAGCAAATTGAGGGAAAAATAACATATTATAAAAAAGAAAAAGGAAGTTTTTATGGAAAGTTCCCATTGCAGCAGTTCAAGATGGTTTTGCATGACTTCCACTTGAAAAAGGCCTAGCAGAAACCTATGATTTATAACAGAAATATGAGTATCTTATTGCAGTAATGCATCATGTCACCCATTTCCTTTGAAGAAATCAATCACATTTAAAACACTGACCTGTTTCCGTTTTCCCTTTTCAATATTTGACATATAAAATCCGATTTGTGAACCCCTACCAAAAGAAAGCATATATCATGCAGAGAAATTTTGAGAATTTGCATAAATCACTCCAGATTGTAATCCTGAAGTGGAGAACTCATGACAGCAAGAACCTTGTTTTTAAAAAAAGGAGACATTCCTGTCAGCCCAAATCAGATTTAATTGAATTATTCCTAAATCAAGAAGATAACTTTGCTTCTGTTGAAAGTATACTTTACTATAGCAACAGCAATAAGAATTAGATTTGTAAGGACAAAATACTTTTGATATGTAAATTGAAGTAAAAGGATGGTAATTTCAATTTCATTGCTTAACATAGGTCTGAGTAGTTCGGTAGATTGACCAATCTATTGTTATGTGTGCTGGAATTTTTTTTGTCTTTTCAAAGATTTTAGAGCATATGAAATAAATGGTTAGGTTCAAGAGTTACATATTACAAGTGTTACCGGGTAAAATATTTGACATATACTTAGTAAATGGTATAGCTGTCCACTGTATTTTTATTGTTCCTTTTATCTGATCGCTTTAGAATGGATTTCCAAAACTAAAGACATCTCAGATCCCGTGTGAAAGGGAAA
>NW_008824791.1:2384620-2385547 GCF_000699105.1 Pygoscelis adeliae
TCATGCAAGTGCAATAGAAGTTTGGTGACACTAAAATTGTGGAATGCTACCCTATTCAAGCCTTTGTTTTATGGCTAGGGTGCATAACTATAAATAAAAAATTGAGTTTGAATCCCATCTCTGATACTTCCAGTAATATTCAGGAAGGCTGAATCTACATTAATGGCCAGAGGTCGAGGGAGGTGATTCTGCCCCTCTACTCTGCTCTGGTGAAACCCCACCTGGAGGACTGCGTCCAGCTCTGGAGCCCTCAGCACAAAAGAGTCAGGGACCTGTTGGAGCAGGTCCAGAGGAGGGCCACAAAAGTGGTCCAAGGGATGGAACACCTCTGCTATGACCAAAGGCTGAGAGAGTTGGAGTTGTTCAGCCTGGAGAAGTCTCCGGGGAGACCTTATTGCGGCCTTTCAATATATAAAGGGGGCTTGCTTGTAAGAAAGACATAGACAGACTTTTTACCAGGCCTGTAGAGACAGGACAAGGGGCAACAGTTTTAAACTGAAAGAGGGTAGATTTAGACTGGACAGAAGGAAGACATTTCTTACCATGAGGGTGGTGAGACCCTTGCACAGGTTGCCCAGAGAAGTTGTGGATGCCCCATCCCTGGATGTGTTCAAGGTCAGGTTGGACAGGGCTTTGAGCAACCTGGTCTAGTGAAATATGTCCCTGCCCATGACAGGGGGGTTGGACTAAATGGTCTTTAAAGGTCCCTTCCAAGCCAAACCATTCTGTGATTAATAGAATCATAGAATCATTAAGGTTGGAAAAGACCTCTAAGATCATCAAGTCCAACCGTCAACCCAACACCACCATGCCCACTAAACCATGTCCCTAAGCGCCTCATCTACACGTCTTTTAAATCCTTCCAGGGAGGGTGACTCACCCCCTTCCCTGGGCAGCCTGTTCCAACGTTTAACCACTCTTTCAGTA
>NW_008824791.1:2386955-2387403 GCF_000699105.1 Pygoscelis adeliae
TCCGGCCCCATAGACTTGTGAGTATCCAGATGACGTAGCAGGTCGTTGCCTGCTTCCTCTTTGATTATGGGGGGTTTATCCTGCTCACTGTCCCTGTCTTCCAGCTCAGGGGGCCGAGTACTCTGAGGATAACTGGTCTGCCTGTTAAAGACTAAAGCAAAGAAGGCATTGAGTACCTCAGCCTTTTCCTCATCCTTGGTGACAATGTTCCCCCCCACATCCAATAAAGGATGCAGATTCTCCTTGGCTCTCTTCTTGTCATTAATGTAGTTGTAAAAACATTTTTTGTTGTCTTTAATGACAGCGGCCAGATTGCATTCTAGCTGGGCTTTTGCCTTTCTCATTTCCTCTCTGCACGACCTAACGAGGTCCCTGTACTCTTCTTGAGTCGCCTGCCCCTTCTTCCACAAGTGGTAAACTCTCCTTTTTTTTCCTGAGTCCCAGCAAG
>NW_008824791.1:2387459-2394337 GCF_000699105.1 Pygoscelis adeliae
CTTTAAGACTTCCTTCTTGAAGAACGTCCAGCCTTCCTGGACCCCTTTGCCCTTCAGGACTGTCTCCCAAGGGACCCTCTCAACCAGCGTCCTGAACAGGCCAAAGTCCACCCTCCAGAAGTCCATGGTTGCAGTTTTGCTGCCCCCCCTCCTTACTTCACCGAGAATTGAGAATTCTACCATTTCATGGTTGTTAAGCCCAAGACGGCCTCCGACCGCCACATCTCCCACCAGTCCTTCTCTGTTTGTGAACAGCAGGTCGAGCGAGGCACCTCCCCTGGTAGGCTCACTTACCAGCTGTGTCAGGACGTTGTCTTCCACACACTCCAGGAACCTCCTAGACTATTTTCTCTAATCCAGCTGTACTGCGTCTTACGTGAGTCAGCTCATGCAGAGCTACCTCTGGCTTACCTATTCAGATCACCTGGTGCTTGATGCTCGTGGGTGTTTCTCACCTTGGTTCTTATATCTGTAAAACAGAAACAAGTATAAGCTGGATCCCAGTAATTTTGTTGAGAGTAGTGTAAGAAATATTGTGTGATTTGAAGATGAAGCTTAAAGTATAAGGACCAAGCATCATTTCAGTTTAGCAGTAGTGTAAGGTATAAGGATAACACACAAATGAGAAGAATGAAATGCAAAGGGGAGCTCCATTTTCATTTCTATCAAGTGACACTCAGCCCAAAATTTAAGATTCCCTCTTAATTAAGGAAATGCTTCACTTGTAATCTTGTAATCTGTTTTTCTAGGTTTGGTCATCTTGCGCTACTTTTTTTTTTTTTACTTTTTTTTTTTTATTTTTTTTTTTTTTTTTTTTTTAGCAGATCTGCTTGGGGGGGGGAAGCTGGGGACATCAGAGAGGAACTAAAGGAGGGAAAAGTATTTTTTGCAATACAGTGTAACTTATTAAGTACATAGAGGCTTCAGAGAATGAAGATCTGGAAGAAGTGTTGAAACTGATGCAACGATCTTCTTACTCCAGTCTGAATAAAATCTGAAATGTAAATAAGTGGCATAAATGCTGAACAGCAAATTTTATAAGCAGTGAGGGCACCACTGATTTGAAGGAAATTGAGATTGTAATGATTGTTAATACCAAAACCAAAGCATCCCTGCTGAGTGCTATAATCCAAGAACACACTGCAAATCTTGTTATTATTTGGAGTGTTCATGCAGAAAACAAATTGCTAAGTAAGGAAGGAATGTTCATTTCCTGATACTGAATGCTAGCACAAAATGCAGTGGTTCCCGTAAGTGAATTTACCAATGTTATCAGTTCTCGGATAGATAGAAATTAAATTTTGGGTTAAGCTCGAGTGCATAACAACTTAATGGTGAAACTGTTACAGATGATGTAATTATTCCTAGACCAGTTACTGCAGCTGAAAGAAACTGTGTTAAGGTTCAGCTGAAAATAAATTCAACAGGATACAATTTAGAAAACGCAGCAAAGGCATTCAGACTATGGTAACTCTTCTATACACAACATCTCTCAGTAATTAAACAGCTCTAATTGGTGTTTAATAGAGTTCTAGTCCACAGGAGCTCAGACTGACTTTAAAAGATACATATTGTCTGACTTTCCTTTTTCACCTCTTTTTCTCCCTAGTAGTTAGCTACAAGGGAGATTGTTTTGAATACCTAAGACATGCACACACAAAGTTAAGAGCTTGGGGGGAATTCGGGGTGCATGAGAAGTTTGAAGTGTGCTTTGGATTACTGGTGGCAAAATAAGCCGTACAAAACGCTCGTTTTCCTAGGTGCTCTCTTTTGAGTTGTATGTATTCTTATTTTTCGGAACTCAGGATGAAGCATTAAACTTGGCTTGAGAAATCCAGAAAACCCTTTATTCTTCCTAGTTAATGAAATGTTTCAATCCCTGTTTTACTTATAAATATGATTTTTAAGGAACTGTGTCTGGTTCTGTATAACATACATATCTCCTCTTACAAACCCTATGCAAGTAGAGCGTAACACTGAGATAAAATGAATGTTTCCCTCTGTACAAAGAACTTTTCTGCTTTCGGTGTCAATTAAAACATGGTGTTTGAAATTGCTGATCTTTGTCAAGAAAAGGTTACCAGAAGTTTTGAGGTTTGTTTGTTTGGTTTTTTTCTCATTGAATATTTTGGGAGGTAGAAGGGTTGTGCACATGCTTTTACTTGGAAGGAAAAATAAAAAAAATTCAACTCAAATATTCTGAACCTATTTTTCCGAATTAAAGCGTACTTAAACCATTAGATAATGTCATATGTACGTAACCAGGTGTTGTGCAAGCGGCTTCATAAAGCTTTTGATCTGTGTTTGTCTTGCTGTTTCAGTCCCAGAGCAGAGACTGCTGATCGTGCAGCCACTTTGCATGGTGGTTTGCCAATCTGCACACATGGGAAGTAAAATGAGATTGACATTTTCCCTTAATCATCATCAGCTAGAACTGGCAACCTAAGTCTCTAAAGGCTAATCTACATGCCACAGGACCCGCTTTATTTTCTCCAGTCCAGACCTTTGAAAATACATCTTACTTAGAATAAATGTTAAAACTTTTGGTGAAAACATAGGACACAAACATAACAAACCTTAAGTTACAAGCTGGTCTGTTTTCTCTGGTATGTGAAAATTAGTGACATGGTTTCATAGAATACATGTAGTCATGGATTTATTCATTGAAAAAGAGTTTTTCACATAGTGTGTAGTAAATACTGTGATTTACTGGAAAAATCCTGATACACCTTTTCCTGCATTCAGTGTCACCTCTGTGTTTCCACTGAAATGTGGAGTTTTTCACATGTACCTAGAGGAGGAATTGTGTGCTCTTAACTGTGGGGTTTTTTTGGTTTTGTAGAGTGAAGGCAAAATTGTTTTTTATAACTATACCATCATATATTTAGCATATGGTACCACTGTACCATTTCTGCTTGGATTAAGACAAAAGCCTTTGTAGCACATGGGCATGTAATGATGAAGGAAAAAGGAAGATGCTTGCAATTAGCTAATTGTCCTGTCCAGGCAAAGTGGTTCAGTTTTGTTTGTGATTTGCTGCCGATGAAAAAAATCTCAGCCTTTAATGTTCATTGCAAAGGCAAGGAGAGCCAGTGACTTGAACCTCTAAAAAATTTACCATTTTAGAAATTGCTTGAGTTTTAGTGTCAGGCATTAAAAGGGTGGCAAGGCTGAATGTCGTGGGGGAAGGAGAAGCATGAGGGAGTCCTGTAACAAGTGCGGCAGCCGTCTTGTGCCACAGATTTCCACGTCGGAGTGTGCTGGACTCCTGCACAGGAGCTCCCTGGGTGAAGTTCAGGGGTGTTCTGGAGTGACCTGAGGGAATTCTGAACCGCGGTACCAGAGGGGGAGAGGTGAGCTGAGGAAGTGAAGTGGATGCCATTTTCTGTGGAAAAGGGAAAGAAGGCACATAGGAAAGTCAGTAAAACCACACTGAAGGTTGCTTCTCTGCACTGGTTTTCGGCTCTGTCCCTGGAATTTTTCCTCTTGCTCTTTTGTAGCGGATCATTTAATCCACTCATTATCCATAACCGTCTAGTCAATTACATCCACTGGGAATTTTTTAGAATTGCAACTGTTGGACCAACAAATCTTCTGTGGATTGTGTGGATGATTCGTTCTTTAACCACTTTATATCTTGGAAAAGCTGAATAGTTTATATAGACTGCTGGCCCCAGGCTCCAAATTGGGTGTGCTGTTCAGGGTGTCTTGCTGTGCAAACCATGTTCCCTCTCTGTGCTTCCTTGCCCCTCTGGATGAAAATGGTTAGATAGCTGCTGACTGGACAGGGAGTCTTTGGTTTTTGTTCTAATTTCGTATGCTTAAATGTGGCATGTTTGTCCTGTGCCATTCCCCAAACACTGTTGGTTATATTGCTGGAGGTGTGAGTCATTTTACTGAGTTTTTTAGACTCATGGCTGGTTTGAATTTCTTCACAAAGAGTGAGTGCTGTGGCCATTGTAGTGGCTTCATTTTGTCTTCCATCAGAGATGTTAAACTAGATAGTTTCCGATTTTAAGTACTGCCTGGTTCCTTGAGCCTTTGGCAGTGCCCTGTGAGTAACTTACGGATCAAGTCCCTATGATATGTTGCAGAACAAAGTTTATTGAATTGATAAATAAATGCATGAATAAACAAATAAGCTACCCAGCAGCTAGGTAGCTGTTTTGGGATCACAGATTTAAATTCAGACACAAATTTTGCTTTAATTTCACCTTTAGTCCTTTCTAGGTATATGTGTGGTTCATAAGCGGTAATGAAAAACACTAAAGCTGTGTGGCAAAGTCTGTAGTGGGCTTCAAAAGTCTTTCGTTCTCCCGTCTCTAGCTGAGAAGATTCTGCTTGGGCCATATATGTTTTTTTTCTTGTAAATAATAAGTTTAAGTTGGGAAGAGGGATGGACCTCTGAGAGTGTATAAAGTAAGAAGGTAGTTCTGGGATGACTAAAACGACGGCAGGATTGAAGGTTTGTCACAGCAGAAGTGGACTACCTCTGGCTGCTGGAGGCTAGCCAGCTAGAAAGAGCCTTGCTGTTAGTGATACTGAGCATGCGGAAACCCAGCATGTGAGTGTGTGAGGCAGCTGCAACGTTGAGAGCAGATGCACAATTCTTGAGCTTTGTATTGGCACTTCTTAAATCTGAGAATGGGAAATAAACTAATCTGTTACCATTGCAAGGGCAGTGCAGTTCTGGTATTGCAAAGGGTATCTCATAGCCCTGTGTTAACAGGATGAGTGTTTCAGAACTCACTATGCATTAGAGGAGAAAGCTCAATAATGTTAAACTGAAGGTTCAGTCTTTGCTTTAGAAGAATTTAAAATTGTTTGCAGTAGAAATGTTATTTATCAGAATTTTGGGGACAAATTTGGCTCAAGCAGAATGGGGGGGGTGTTGGGGTTTATGGTGTTTGGTTTTTGGGTTTTTTTAGTGGCTGTGTCTACTTTTACTTACAGTTCAATCTGATGCTGGAAAAAAGCAGTTCACTTCATGTTTCTCCTGTTGCTGCTGTGTTAGTCTGAACTGCAATGTCTCTCCACAGTAGCAAAGCTTACTTAGGAGCAGAGGGAGTACATGCTTGGGTGTGGACGGAATACTTGAACTCTAGTGTCTCTGTCTCCTGTGTACCTCTGTCATTGCCCATCACAAAGTATTAAAAAGTTGGTATTTTGACACAGGAGGAATTTCCTTATCATTTTGATTGGTTTGGAGAAAAAAAAAAGCAAAACCTTTAACATGCAGGATGTATTACCACGATGTATCTGGACTCTTGTAAGGGGAAGAAGAAAATGTGTGATATCTTTAGTCAATAAAAAGAATAGGATTGAGGATAAAAGCAAATGTGTCTTGAGATGCTTTGTTTCTTGAATAGCTTATAAAAGGGCTGGCAGTTTTTATTTTGATCAGACATTATCTTGCATATTGAGCAGAAATACATCCCAGTTGCCAAAAGATGGCACTGTTGAAGTGTTGTATTATTTTCAAATTGCCCTAAATATATGTAATCTTTAATACTGAAAATGGTTGATTGATTAACATAATTAATGCTGACCCTTCCAATGGCATGCAACATAAACCCAAGCACAGGAGGAGCAGGCTGGACAGGCAGGTGCTAGCTATAGTATGAAATATATATTTATTGTCTGCCTATTTTTAAAAGGATGTTTGAGACACCAGGACTTTTAGAATGAACAAAATGTCAGCCTATCATGTTTAATTTTCTGTAAGTGTGAAAAATCCTCTTTTTGCGTTCTGGCTAACTACGCTGTAGTTCATGTAAGAGTTTTTTGGTTTTAGAGTTGTTGTGTGGCTCTAGAGTGGTCTTTTTTCCCTGAGATACTAAATAATAATACTGCTCCGTTTTCCCTAACTTATTGTTAGCATCTTCTCCATTGTTAGATATAAAGTAAATCTTGGGAAATAAACTAAATAAAACTGCTTTGAAAGAATATATTTCTTTTAAAAATGTTATCCAGTACTCCTGTAATACGAGGCATTAGGATAGGTTACTTCAATGCGTCTTCTGTACCTCTGACTTCCATGGTACAATACGTGCCATTGAACCTGTATCCAAAGACACGCTGCAAAAAATATAAAGTAATGAAGTATTGGTAATAGTATTTTATTTTTTTTTAAAACCTCATTTAGAATGACGAGGGGAGCAATCTGCATGTGTTAAATTGTTTTAGAGTACTTCCTGAATGAGATCAACATCAGCCACCCTTTTGTTTGGATTACAGATTTGTCTTGTGCTTATATGCTGGAAAGACTTAAGTGTGGATTCGGTGGCTATAAATGTCAGTAGTTTAAAGCAAGTGTGGAGAAGCATCAGGCAAGTTTCTTCAGAACGATGTGCCAGTGAATCTCACTCTATCCTGCAGTTTTCTAGCTATTGTAATTCCAAGCTACTGATGATTTGAAGATACTAAAATTTTGGACTATTTGATATCACTAAAGTCTCCTAAATTGTGATATGCTGATATGTACTGAGGTTGTTCAGAACCCCAGAAAAGAGCTGACTTTCTTTTTCTTTAGTTTAGCATGTATATTGTCTTGTAATAAATGTGCAATAGTACTTGCAGTTCCATAACGTGATTACTTCTTTTGCATGCTGTTTTGTATTGTCTCCTGGAAGAACTACCCTTGGAGATCTTGTATACAGGCCTTACACAGTAAATAGGGCGTGTTAATGTCATGCATTTCACCAGTTTTAGTCTTTTCTGCACTGCCTTGACTATCTTACGGTGCTAAAACAATAACCTCACACTTCTGCAGTGGTGTAGTATGATGGCATGCAGCATAAAAGCTTGAGCTACACGTCAGCTGCCAACAGTGGTGCTTCTTCTGTAGGGTCTTGATTGCAAGTACTAAGGGGTTGTCG
>NW_008824791.1:2394379-2396063 GCF_000699105.1 Pygoscelis adeliae
CTCCAGGAGAAGCTTCCTGTGCTTTTAATGTGTATTCTTATGTTTCTCCATATGAAGCTTGAAACTGCGGTATTAGTGCCTATAACATGTAAAATTCGGTATGGTAAATGTATATACCTGAATTTAAAATTATGAAATTAAGTATAACTAGATCTATATTTAAACTGAAAGTTTTAGTTCCTTAATAAACATGAAGGTCATCTGTACCACTAAGGGAAAAATAACTGCAGATTAATTACCTTTAAGTAATGTAATTTATTTTTAAACAATGTATTATAATAAGAGGAAGGTGAAAAAATATTTTAGGGTCTTCTGCCTCAGCATCCTTTTTAATCATTCTAGATTTGGAGCCCATTTTTGGAAGTTATAAAGTACCTTATAACAGGCACCAAATTCCTTCAGCTAAGAGTCGAGCTTTAAGTAAGGATTTGGGGGATAATCAAGATGCCTAATGTAAGAGGAAGCTTACATTCTTAGATGGTGGAGTCATAGTAGCAGTGGTGGGTTCCGCTAGATGTGTGTAAGTTATGCTCCAGCTCTGACCTGTCCCTTGGATAAGCTTGTTTCCCTCCATTGATTATAGAGGAAGACCAGTTTCTTAAATTTATTTGAACAAATTCTCTTATGAATGAATTCTCTGTCATGCTGATGACGAGGGGACCAAACTCCCTGAATCTGCTTAGCCCAGTGCAGTATCACCCTGTGACTTTGAGCCCAGCACTTCTTCACTTTGAATTTTGCAGCTCAGTGCAGGTTTATCAAAAGCCAAGCACGGCTTAATCAGGGACGGCAGAAGGTTGACTTTGAACACAGCCACTGAAACAACTGTTGCTAAACTTGACAAGATGGATAGATACATTGATTAACCTTGCAGTGTAAAGTAATCCTCCTTAGATATTTTAATTCATGACTTAGGTTCAGAATAAAGATATCTGCACTGAGCAGCCTGATCTTTTTGGGTCATGGGCCAGTGAAGATTCCCAAGCTAAGGAGGCTTAGAGTTAGGGGGTTTTTTGATGTGAGATTTTCAAGATTTCATTCAGAAGCGTGTGCTGCCCTTTCCTCTGAATCCCTGCCCCAGCAGCTCAGTTGTAGGAAGCACCGTGCCTTTGAAAGTGTTGCCTTGAATGGTTCTTACATTATACATGGTACGAAAAGGACACTTAGCAAGTGTCCAGGCTTTTAACCCTGTAAGCTGTAGCTTAACTACTTTTTTGGTATTTGCCTTTACATGGTAAAAATATTTTCTCACTCGTTTAAATGTTCATGTAGCATCCATCTTATAGGTAGGAAAGCAGTTGTCGTTATCTGCTTCTATGGGTAAAGTTATCGGGTATGTGAAAAGTACATGTTGATTGTCATGCAAAAAACACTTCCACATTTCCAAGCCAACTAGCTGCCCTCTCATGGCTTGGCGTTCCTGTATGCATGGAAAAGGTGTAGCTGGAGGGGGAAATGCTATGACAATGAGTAAAGTAGGTGGTTTCTAATAGTACTGTGAAGACCAACTCAACTTTGAGAGCCTGTTTAGACTTCAGCCCTGTTCTCTTTGAGTTCTAATGTGAAAGCTAGAAAGCAAGCAACTATCACATGGGGAAGAAAATGCTTTTCTGTTTTCCCTAACTGGTATGAGTCCAAGGAGACAGGGCATCAGTGTGGGGTTCTCTTGTTGGCTTGTTGTTCA
>NW_008824791.1:2396092-2410550 GCF_000699105.1 Pygoscelis adeliae
CTTTCCGATAGTTACCTTCCATACATCTGGGTGCACTGTTGCACAGACAGACTGGAGAGCAGCAGCATAAGCCCTGCCCTTTTAAATGGACGGCTGCAGCCACAGCAGGATGGCTGCAAACAAGGAAGGTAGCTGGAGAGTCCGTGGAGACAGCTGTAGCCTGCTAAGAAGTCTATGTGTGTTGGAACGCGGAGGGGAAGAAGGATGAATATCTGGAGCTGGGCAGTTCAAATGCATGCTGGTAACTCCAGAATTTTAGAAAATAAGATCCAGAAGGCACGTTGGGATGACACCTACTCTGTTTTACTGTCTCAAGGTGGTGTTGTAAATATTGTCCCATATCAACTTGTGCCTAAAACATTCTTAAACATATTTGCAGACTCTCAAAAGCTACTCAGAGGTCTGAGATAAGCTTGCAGTTTTGTGATAGCTTTAGCTAATTTTGGAAGTAGCCTAGAATGAGTCCATTAGGCCCAGTTAAACTGAAGGTATTCAGACTACCTAAGTACTCTGTAACCTGTTCTTTATTTATAACAGGCTGAACTTGAACTGCTCACTCAGGCTAAATGTGCTAGCCGTCTACTCACTCTCCATCTTTTTACTGAAGACTGATACAACAAAGGTATTAAACACTGATTTTTCTTTTGGGCATCATCTGTTGAGAGAGCTCTGTTCTCTTACGCTAACTAAAATTGGAGTAGTATAGACTCCAGTAAAATACGTACTTGGCTAGCTGATTAACGTAACCAAGACTCATAGAAGAAATGAGCAAGATAATGTGTACACTCCCCAGAGAAAGAGATTGGGTATACTATGCAGGAGTTTTCACCTGGGAAGGTGAACAGTGTTGTATTATCTCTGTCTGAAACAGTCATTTGTCCTGGTGTTTCCTTATTATTTCGGACAGACTTTCAGAGTAGCTTTGATCCTGCTTGTGATGAGACTTTTCTTTATTGATTCTTTTCCTGAAAAGGCCCAATCCTGTTAAAAGGAATTCTCTTTTTCCCCTTGTATTTTCTTTTTTCCTTTCTCAACTGTTTTTGTTCAGATGTCACCCTTAGCAAGTCCTCAGCTTGTCTCTGGAGGAATTGCTGTTTCAATGGCATTGTGTTTGTTTATCTGGGCTTGGAATCAGGCTTGCTGCATTTGGGGGCTGCTCACCTCGTCTGGTTTGAGGATATGGGTTTTTTTCTTTTTGTTTTCTTCTTTTTATTTTTCCCAGTAGATTTTTTTTTTTTTTTTTGTTTTCCCAATAGATTTTTTTTTTTTTTTTTTTTGTTTTTTTTTGTCCCAGTAATTTTTTTTTTTTTTTTTCTTTTTTTTTTTCCCAGTAGATTTTTTTTTTTTTTTTTTGTTTTCCCAATAGATTTTTTTTTTTTTTTTTGTTTTCCCAATAGATTTTTTTTTTTTTTTTGTTTTCCCAATAGATTTTTTTTTTTTTTTTGTTTTCCCAATAGATTTTTTTTTTTTTTTTGTTTTTTTTTGTCCCAGTAATTTTTTTTTTTTTTTTTCCCAGTAGATTTTTTTTTTTTTTTTGTTTTCCCAATAGATTTTTTTTTTTTTTTTTGTTTTTTTTTGTCCCAGTAATTTTTTTTTTTTTTTTGTTTTTTTTTTTTTTTTTTGTTTTTTTTTGTCCCAGTAATTTTTTTTTTTTTTTTTCCCAGGAATTTTTTTTTTTTTTTTGTTTTCCCAATAGATTTTTTTTTTTTTTTTTTGTTTTCCCAATAGATTTTTTTTTTTTTTTTGTTTTCCCAATAGATTTTTTTTTTTTTTTTGTTTTTTTTTGTCCCAGTAATTTTTTTTTTTTTTTTTCCCCATTATTTTTTTTTTTTTTTTTGTTTTTTTTTGTCCCAGTAATTTTTTTTTTTTTTTTTCTTTTTTTTTTTCTTCTTTTTATTTTTCCCAGTAGATTTTTTTTTTTTTTTTGTTTTTTTTTGTCCCAGTAATTTTTTTTTTTTTTTTGTTTTTTTTTTTTTTTTTTGTTTTTTTTTGTCCCAGTAATTTTTTTTTTTTTTTTGTTTTCCCAATAGATTTTTTTTTTTTTTTTGTTTTCCCAATAGATTTTTTTTTTTTTTTTTGTTTTTTTTTTTTTTTTTGGGGGGGGGGTGTCAATGCAGGTGTCAATGCAGTGTTGTCAGTAACATCTACCAATCTAAGATTATCCAGTGTCTTTCCATACAGCGTGACTGTGTGTGTCATTGCGCTCCACGAGTCCATGCTTCCAGTATCTGCCCTGCCCCTCATGCACCTGCTAAATTCCCAGTGACACACTTGCAGTCCCCTGAGCACCTACCTTGTTGTCTCTCTGGTATTCACAAGCTGAGTTACAGCATTCACCTGTTCAGATTCTCTTGGTTTTAAACAAAAGAAATTTTGTTTAGGGAACAATTGTATTTTAATGTGGTATTTGCTTCAGTCCAGTAGTATCTGTTTTCTAGAAGCAGTGAGGTGATCTGTTTGAATATTAGTTTGCAACTCACGTCTTTGAGCCATTATGTCCCTGAAGGCTCCAAAGTGTATGATGAAAAGGGATTACCTTAAGAGAGCATTTTAATAGCAAATGAACTTTTTGTGTAGCCTCCTCTTTCAGTTGTGTGGTGGCACCAGATTTGAAGAATGCTCTTCTGTGGTGCAAGATTTGGGTTTTTTCTCCTTACTCTTTTAATTTGCAATAGGTGAATATAGATTGCATATCTCAGTTCTATACTCTCATAGGTTATATTTTATCTGTCTGAAAAAGGACCTTGCAGATCTGCTTTAATGGAAAGTAAACAGTCTGTTTAAACTCAGTTTCAGTGGGGAGGTGAAAAAACCTCTGTTCTGTCCATCCACCAGCAGTCATGAAGCTTTCAGGATACTTGAAATCTTAAGCCACTATTTTGCCTTCGTTTAGTCAGAATTTGTCAACAGGTTAATAGGTGAAGGGCGCATAAACAGACAATATGATCAGATAAGTCATATTTCCTTAGGAAATCAGGTTGAAAAGTAGTGTCTCAGTGAAACCCCTGAGTCCTCTTACCTGCTAAATAAGTTCCAGAATTTGAAGACATGTTTGTAAAATTACAGCCCAGTAATTATTTCAGGATCTTACTGCAACTGTACATTCTGATATTTGTTCACGCAAGCAGCTAGCTAAGTATCTAACTAGCACTTCTGATGAGGTGTAACCCATTTTGTCTGCATAGTTGCAGCATTTTCATAGTTGTGCTGCGCATATAAATGTTTGAAGTACATTCCGCAACTCTGAATGGATGCTGCTTTCTACTTATGACTGTTGGATAAAAAATACCTTCAGTTAACTGAGAATACATGAATAAATGAGAAAGCAAAAATGTGTTGCAGGTAGCTTCCTGAACTGTCAATTATATACTGTTAGGACATTTTCATGATGCTATTTTTCTCATATTTATTTATACCTATTTATAACTCTAGATTTATAAGTCTTTACATGTTACTCCACCCCTGGTATGTCACTTCTTATGCTGAATTTTTTTTTCGTTATTTGCAGGTCTGCTATCAAAGCATTGCGTCCTGGTGGATCGTTGGTCTATTCTACATGCACTCTCTCAAAGGCAGAAAACAGCGATGTAATAAATCTCATTCTAAACTCCTGCAGTAATGTTATGCCTGTAGACATAAGTGAACTGGCCAAAGCTGTTTCTCAGGAATTCACTTTTCTCAGTGGTACGCAACAGCATGAACTTCTGGTTCTCCCAGAGAAAGGGAGAGCATGGGGTCCGATGTATGTAGCTAAATTAAAGAAAATGTAGTCCATCTGATGCCTGTGAGTTTTTTGTAAGGGATATGTACTAAATTAATATTTGTTTCTAATATAGTATGTGTATATGAACATGTTCGAGGCAACTGAATTTAGGGCATTGCAGTTTTGTATCAGCTGCTGCCTAATAAAAAAGGAAGCTAGCCACTTGACTTAGTTTAGCTTAATATACAGAATGTGTCTTCTTATGTGGACTTGTGGGCCTCTGAGGTCCTTACAAAGTCAAGGGAGCTTGGTATTATTTTCAAGGTGATGCTTTTAAATGGATTTATATCCTAGAACGGAGGTCTGTGTGGTGGTTTTTTTGCACTGTTTTTTGTTTTGTTTTAATTACTAATTTGATTTTAATACAGTATATTTTAAAATAAATGGTCTGAATGGTGCCTGCTTCTGAAGTCGTGGAAATCCTGCATTCTCTCTCAAACACGTCTAGAAATCTGTTTTCCTGTAAGAACTGATTTGTATGCAGTCTGTCATCTTAAGCGCTATTCCAAGCACTGGCAAAACAGGTTTCATATTTGCGAAGTTGTTTACTGGTTAAAAACTGTCTTTTGTTTACAGTCGCAAAGGTCAGCAGCTATATCGACACCAGCTTTTTCTTTTTTTATACTTTTATATTTTTGAGCTTACAAAAATGTAAATTGAAAGAGTAAATTACGTTGAAATGTCCTTAAAACAGTAGATTTAGGTGTGTTTAGCATTGGTACTCAGTTTGTGGCATAATGCAGTATATCCAGCAGTCTCTAGAGCACATATCTGAAACAGAAGCAGAATGATTAATAACCGCACTAATGGCACAGTATTCAGAGAGTTTTGTTACATAATTACAGTCATGACGAGCAAAACAATCCGGAGAAGTGGCTTATCCACCGAGTTAAGAAATGTTACGTGAATTCGTGATGTCCTATCTGTGGTGTGTGAGGAAAGAGGGTCCCAACGAGAACATGTACGGATGTTGGTTTTAGGTTCCCTCAATTCTGCTACACAATGCTGTGGATAAATGTACAGACATACGTGCACATGTTCGTGTGTGTGCACATGCAAACCGTGTCTTCCTATGTACTGCCCGTGGGTTAGGTGTAAAAACTTCTGATCCAGCAGTGCTTGAATTACGCCTATGATGCGATCATGTAACAGTGTATATATTAGGTTGAATGCTTGTCTTGAAGCGGAATGGAGCCCTTTCATCCCTCTCCGAGCAAAGAGGGGTCCTTTCCCTGATTGAAGCTTATAATAATAATTGTTTTTAAGGAATGTGTTTTTAAGGTGTTGTAAAGAACAGAGGGTTTTTTCTGGTAGATGAGTTGCTTGTGTGGAAATGTGTGTGTGTGAGACTATGTACATTTATATATCTCATATGTTTTGTGTGTACATCTCTGTGTATGTATGTAATTACAAGTTTTTTGCAATCACAAACATGACTTTTTAATGCAGATTTGATTTTTTTTTTCTGAATACAAAAGAATATCAACTTGTAAATACTGGAAAAACTATCAAATCTGTGATTCTGCACCTCATTAACAAAAGCAGCAATAAAGCTGATTGCCTGAGGCCTTCTGTAAGGAGCTCCATGTAACCATGCTGGAAATGCAGTAGTTCTACGTGAAATTCTCCAGTGATTCTGTTGCTGTGAGCTCAGAAATACTTGTTACAACTGTGACTGAACTGCCTTTTGTCTCTGAAAAATTCAGTTGACTTTTCACTGCCTTTATTCTCTGCTCACCGTGTCACACCGATGAGCCTCAACTCTGCATTCACACCCGTTCTCTGTCAGTACGCCCATGGTCGTGGAGCACTCAACATTTGTCCCCGCTCTGAGCATCGTGGCTGCCGGGAAGGTCCTGTCCATAGTATCTAGAGCAGTAAGAAGGCAGAGTTCAGAAACACAGCACCTGAACTGAAGAAAATCTTAGTCGCCTAAAAGCAGATGCTGATTGTGAGCAGTAGCTTTGGTTCTTCAGGCTTCTGTGACTAGGAGGATGAGTTGGGCAGTTTTTTCTTGCTGCTGCACCTTTTGCTGAAGGAAATAAATGCATAAGGTACTCTGCCCCTTTGGTGCATGAGCTTCCACGGTTAGCCTTTCCCCTACTTTGTGATGAAAAATGTTTGAGGTGCCCCTGTAGTATTAAATTGTCAGCATTGTCTCTGAAAACTTCAGAGGATATAAAGTGTATGCAACGTGAGGCACAGAAGTTACTAATGTATGCAGATGATATTGTGTTCCTATGAAAAGACCTAACAGCATCTGTCCCAGAAACATTAAATGTAATATCCAGATTTGGAGTCATCTCGGGCTACTGGATGCAATAACAATGCCCTTGTCAAAACGCTTTCCATCAGTTTTATTTGCCCTGTGGAAATTGAAATGAAAAACCAAGAATGTAACTTATTCAGGGATGGAATTAAAATATGTGGTTAAACTGAATGGTTGAGGAGAACGTGGGCTAGGTAATTACAGAAAGAACAAAGGGATCCTTGAAAACTGAACTTCGCTCAGTCTCAGCATATGGGCGAGTCCCTGTGAACTGCCTTGCATTAGACCTAAATTATGCAGCAAGGCCTCCTGATGTCTGTAAAAGCTGCACTGAGTTCTGCATAACCCTTTGCTGGTTTCCTGGAGTTTCTTTTCAACTAGTCTAAAAGCGCACCAAAAAGGCAGGAAAAAACGAGGCTAATTAATAAGTGATATTTATTTTGCTTTGTAGCAGATGAATGCTAGTCCAGAGTGCTGCGGGGTTTTTTTGTTTGGTTCTAATCAGTTCTGGCTGGTGACAGGGATTTGGTAAGCACATGTGGAGGGAGAGGGGGTGAGAAGGGAAAAACAAAGGATGGGAGGCATGCCTGTGGAGGTAAGGGGCAAGGTTTGCACGTGTCGGGAAGCAGCGTCCACTCAAGGGTACTTGAAAAGCATTTGTGTCCGTTCAGGTACCTCTTAGATACTTCTGATGTCCTAAGGCGACTTCTGCTCGCTTTCAGGACAAGGCTGCAACATTTTCCCTTTTTACACCTTTGTCTCGGGGAATTGTAACTTAATTCCTCTACTGCGTCCCGCCACCTCTTTCACAAGCAACTCTGATGGAAATGGGATAGCAAACAAGTCAGGCTCTCTAACTTAGAGGAGATTGCAGCCCCGGGGAAAAGGCAGGTGAGCAAGCCGAGGGCAAGAAAATGACCATTTCTGCTGGACTGTGGAGTAGCCAGAGAAATCTGTGTGATGTCTAATGAAGGCAGCTAAGAGAGTGTTTGTCTGACTACTCACAATCATATTTCACATAGCATGTATCAGTGCCAGTGTACCTCAGAGGCAGCAGAGATAACTGGAGCTCAAATACTATCACGCTTTTCTGCCTTTCCTTTTCCAAACATAACAAAGAGTAATTTCCCTGTTAGTTTCGGAGGGGGTGGCACAATCAGAAATGAAGGCCTAATATAAAGGCAACTTTGGTATTTGCCAAATTTTATCCTTTATTCAGTGACATCTGACACAATTCAATTATGGCTTGTCAAAAGCATTCTCCACCGTGGAATAGAGTGGCAAAACAGATTACACACAAATGGCTGTGGACTGTTACAGTCAACTAGGGGACTAACGAGCTCTTGGCATTCTTACTAAGATGTGCAAAGAGAAGGTGAAGCACACTGAAAGAGGGGTAAAATGAAAAGATCAAGAATACAGCAGTGGAAGAAAAATGTGAAATACTGGAGAAGAGATGGCATGGCTTTTAGCGTGGAAGAGCAGTAATGCTGCACCCTGCGCAGGAAAAGGTCTGTGAGTGTCTGGGTGGTGGAGAGAGTGGGGTTCCTTTGGAGGAGAGTGGGAGCCACAGTTACCTGAGCTGGGGTGGGGAGGATCCCCTTAGTTCATTTGGCTGTCTTAGGAGAAAAATGTCTTTTGAGGACATCGGTCATGAAAACTGCGGGGTCTTGCTTAAATTTGCAGGGTGCTTAAATTAGCTATGAGCACTTAAATAGAGCATGGCTACCTTTTTCTTGCAAAATGAACGTCTGTATTAGTTCAGTGTTCCTATCAGAAAAACTGATTTGGTGGGAGGAAATTTTGAGTATCTGATCTGCCTTAAATAGTCTGTTCTGTCATAGAATATGGCCTGCTGGTAAGCTGATTTAACTTTATGCAATATTCACTATAAATGAGACTCTCTTCCAGGGGAGACTTGAACAGCACATATTGGTGTAGTCTCTTAACTTCTAGGTAAAAACTCAGGTAAAAGCGAAACTTTAAGTTCTCAGTTACCAGTTTGTCAGACTTGGATCAGAGAGCACAGGGCATATGCAGTCACTAGTCTTAGCTTTTAGATGGTGCTGCTGTGTCCCCACCACAGGATTTTTTACTAAAGATAGGTTTTTATAAGACAGATCATAGCAATCATGAAACATTTGTCAGAAAATGCTTTTGTTGGCTGATCTTCCTGGCTGCCTCATAAGATTTGAGGTCAAGGCCTAATGGCCTTGGAAGGCTTTATTTTCTTAGTAGTTGTACATAGTTTTCAACAGGGGCAAGCATCATAGTGCTCCCATGGCTCCATTTAAAAATGTGTTTCAGGTGGTACCAAAATAAAATGCCTCGATCAAAAAGTCACAACTACTCTTGAGAGAAAGGGATGGAACATAAACCTAGGTTTCGTGCCAGTCTTTGTACTTCACTGAAGAATTTCCACTCTCTACAGCTGTGTTTAAGGTGGTCACTTATATAAATGCTTCCTCGCAGTTTCACTTTGTGACAGCATGGCACTATGGACATGGCAGTACCGTGGCCACTTACCAGTGTGTCATGGTGATGTAGCCCTTTGTGGTCACAGAGGAAAAGGAAACAGAGCTGCTACCCTAAAACCACAGCTAATAATCAATTCTGTAGTAAGAAGTGCTCCAAAAGTTGTTGCAGAACTGCGTCTTTTGTTAAAGAAGACAGAAGCACTAGAAGGCAGCACAGCTACCCAAATTTGAATGAGGCTAGCGCTCCAGCTGATTAGTGACATTCTTACCTTGTTCTTTACAAAATGATGCTTCCCTGAGGTATGGCTTTCATCTTTAATGACCATAACAGTTTGGCCTGACCTTACTTCTGACAAGGCTAATCAAATAAAGCAGTCAAAATAGGCAAGAGGCTCGTTTACATGCAACATCAGAGTAGCTCTCGCAGCGATCCAAAAGAGATGTGGGTTAACTGTTGCTGTGTCTCGGTCACCCATGCTGTTCTGCTATAATGCTTGTATAGCAGCACCTGCGGCCGGTATGGGCCCTGACACGACTCCTCCCGATTCTCCCTTGGTATCAAGTAACTTTCTTTGCTACTGAGGAGATCTCCAGAGGCGCATGTCTTGCTTCAGTGAGAATCTGTGAATGAATGGCTTTCAAACCATCTTTTGATGTACTTTAGTATGGCACAGACTAACAAGGCAAAACTTTCATCTCTGAATAGGTGTTCTTGTAGCATCTTAACCTGCTCGAGGTCCCTTGATTTGAAGGTGCATAAAAACATAGTGTATGTTTTAGATGCACTTTTTCCCTTTTTTTTTAATGTACTCAGTGCTTATTAAACATCCTACCCTAAAAGAGGAAGGAGGCTAACTAACCCTAACTGAAACAGGATAAAGTGTGATAAGACAGTAGGGAGTGGATGGGCAAGGAGCAACATGAAAGTAACAACAGAAGGACAGCTTCATTTTTGTAATGATTTCAGCCTTATTGAGAACTGTAAGGCAAGCATGTGTGTATTACTGAGAATTAAATGGTGGTTTCTAGACTGAACATCTCATTAGATTTTGCCCAGAAATAACTGTGCCCCCAAACTCCTCATTCAACCTGGCTGACAAAATAAGGACTGCCTGCATCAAGGGATGTGGCGTTGTGTGTGCCTTATGAGCGTATTATTGAAAAGGGTCTCCCGTATCACCAGTTCCAGTTCCCTGCTTTGGTAAGTCTCCAGTATGCCTGCCATAAACTGCTAAAACTTTACCTCAAAGATTTCAGGTTTCTTGTTTCCACTGGAACGCAGTTCTGGAATTAAGTTACTCAAAATTCAGAGAACTAAATGATCAGTTCAATTCCCTGCCCGCTGCTGGTGTTCACCATCACACCAGTAACAAATGAGCAGCTACTGCTGCCTGCATTTGGATATGGTGGGCTGTGAAAAGCAGGGAAACATGCAACTGAGAGTGTTCTCAAAAAGTATTTTTCTAATTGTCCAAAAGTGAAATAAGATGGTAAGAGGAAATCCAGAGCAATCTATCATGGGGTTTTGGTAGGGTATTTTTGCTTTGTTGATTTGTTTTCTAGGAAAAAATCTGGCTTGGCTGAGTGTGTGATTAAGTAGCTGATGGAATAATTCTTTACAGGGAGGAGAAGATGCCAGAACATTTGAGTGGTATAAAACTAGACTGCACAGAGGATTAGAAAAGGTACAGGGGGGAATAATTTTGTGTTGGCAGGAAGTAGACTTAATAGTACTTTTTTATCTGTAATTTTTATGATTCTATGGCTAACTGGGGAAATGTTTAATGTTCCTGATACAGCAACTGAAGGTAGAAGGAGGAAGATTGACATACCCAGCGCTGTTATAATTCATTTCATTACTTCACACAGGGCTTTTATATTGTCACGCCCATAAAGCGCCAGTGTGTGCGCTTATAGCCAATTCATCTTTATATACTGCTGCTGATCCCATTGAAGTGAATGGCAAAACTCCCATCAATTTTAATGGCAGTGGGATATGGCCCATTTTGTAGATATACAATGTATATTTCCTGCACACGCTATTTTTTGTGTATAACGTGCCTCTCATCTGAGGTTTGGAGAATGTTTTATAAAGCAGCTAAGTCACAACCATTGATGTAGTCGCCAGCTGATGAGGTAACGTGATCTGTCTTCAGAACGAGATTTAAAGGTTGACATTATCTATCTATCTATCTATCTATTTATTTATTTTAGGCACAGTATGCACATAGAAGGTCTCCATATGTAAATTACTGTCTTTGAAAAATTTGCCCAAATAAATTGCAGGAGGTAACTATGTTGGAAATAGATGTTACACTTACAAGGTTAACACTATGCTTCAGCGTTTGAAAAATAGGAAGCATCAAAGAAAATTGAAGGCAGCATGGATCGGTAGGTTAGTACATTACACAGCAGTCTGCAGCACCAGAGGCTAAGAAAGGTCCCTTTTGGAAAGCATCTGTTTGGATAGCAACTCAATTAGCAAGGTACAAACCAAAAAAAATTTTAATTATTGATCTTTTGGATATTTTAGCTAGTGTTCTTATTGAGAAACATTTTAAACAGCGGTAAGGTGTCTATTCCCTCCAGAACCCATCATCCTTGACCCTATTTAAAGGAAATGTACAATGTATAAGCCATATTTTAGTAGCTGTAAACGCTGTTTGTTATGAATTGAAAGATCTGGATTCGTAGCAGCGTTCAGCATGTGCGTACTGGAAATGGAATTGCTTGACAGGCCGATGTCTTCACTCAAGAAGCTTCCTTTCTTCACAATAATGCATGCTGGAGAGCAGTCACATTCCCAGCTTAATGAGAGAACAGTGTTTGTAGAGGACTCGAATGGGAAGTTTGCAGTTTAACTAAAACTCTTAGAATGCAGTTGTGAGTTACGTACCAGTAGAGACTAAATAATTCAGCAGACTGCGTTTATGTGAAAAATGGTCCAAACAGTATTTTAAAAAAAAAAAGCTTCCCACTACACACACATGTACACACACACAGAGCCTTTTAGTTCAAACTCTTCTGCCTGAAAGATACTTACAAATAGCTAGAGTGTGATTAGGTTCATGGGATCAGAGATAAGGAAGTGAAAGCTGATTAAATGCATTGGGGTGTGTTTTGTTTTATTCTGTTTTATTGAACCTGTTGTATTATTAATTTCTTTTATATATTTTGAATAAGCAGAACATTTGGAAGAAAAAAAAACATGCTAGGGAGAAAGGTCTTAAAAATCCTAAGCCTTCCAAAGTTTCTTCTTTTTCTTTTTTTTTTTTTTTTGTTAAAGAAAAGAAAGTGGCAAAATTGCTATTTCTGAAAGAGGCTATAAAACAAGGAGAATATAAAAAGCTTTCTAAGAAAGCACATCCTCTGTTGAATCCTACATTAAAAGGAAAACGAGAACTCTCTTTCACGCTTTACATGATACCTTTAGTCTGCCTGAAATGGAGTAAGGTTAACAGTGGCTACGTGACCTATGTGTCAAAGTCATATTCACTTCCCTGGAGACTTAAGCTTTCAGAATCATGTCAGCACTTTGAAAATGTTAACTTAAAGCTTAAAATGGACAGAGTTTCAGTTAGTTCTATAAGGCAGCTCTTCCTCCTGGTATCTTGGTTACTTCAGGTACACAACTGCTATTGCTGATGGTGAATGTGAAAGTGCATTTGATCTGCCATAGGGGATTTTAATGAAAACAGTGTAGACTTGTTTTGGAAAAGAAAAGGTAAAGTTTTGTTGGAATACCTGCAACTGGTTTACACTATTTAATTGATCATTGTTATGATGAATAAAGCAGGACCAGGCATGAATGGGTGTGAAATTTTGCAGTAGCAATGGTGGTGCAGGCAGAACTTAGAAATGCCATCATACCAGCTCATCTCTCACAGCCTGTATGTCTGTGTTTAACTCAAATTACGTGACAGGGTGTTGCAAAGAGGACACCTTTAGGAAGAGAGGACAGCATGCAAATGCCTGATGTTGGTGTAACAAAGATAATTTCAGACTGCAAGCCATTGCTTGGGCTAAGTATGTTTCAAAGAGTCCAGTTGATGTCTGCATGCAGACTCCAAAATGTATTTGGACCCTGACAGCCTACTCCCCAAGAAGATAAAAGTTTAGGCCTGGGTGCAGCTAAGCCCATATAGGCACACAAATAGGTTTCACCTCCAAAAGAATGTGAGATCCGTAAGAAAAGCCCCATCCCTTTGGATAGCAACTTTCTCCTTGTGCTCCGCTGCCAAGCGAAGTGCAGCCCAGCAGAATGGTCACTCACTCCTCCAGGGCATCTCCGCTGCTCTCCCTGCAGTGAGCACACGGGGAAGCTCAGCCGTCCTGAGCACCTTGCTCCCTTCGTTGCTGCTTCTTACTACTCTGCAGCGCATTGCGCTTGTACAGCACCCTCTGCATTTGTAAAGAGAACTGTTTTGTTTCTTTCTACCCAAAGTTTTAGGGGAGGTAAAAAGAAAACCTGTAAGAACGGTAGGAGAGGCAAAAGCAACTCTGGGTGGAGGTGAGCAGGATGGTTTGGTGGGAGGGAGAAGAGAATGAATGCTTAAGGCGGTCACATTAGCATCCAAAATAAATTCATTCAATCAGAAGCACTGGCAAGGATTGCTCCTATGATTTTAGGGGAGTTGGAAAGCATATTAAGTGATTCTGTCTTGCACTTTCTTTCCCAGCAGTCATTTTTTGCTGTACTGAGTGGCAAGGTATTGGACAAGCTATGTGTCTGGCCTGATAACATATGGCTGGCTTTAGGAGTTCTCACAGTGGGATGGCTCACTTCACAAGCTCCTCCCCCCCAAAAGGTAGCATTTAAAGAAAATGAAAAGATCCTTAAAAACTAGGCTTATTATTGATTTTATAGTATTATCATGATCCCAGGCTGCTTTTGGTTTTCAAATTTCTGTGGGTAAGTAGTAAACGTGAAGATTTTCCTTCAAAACGGCAATGGTACTTCCAAATCAGCAAAATGTATACCTGGTCTTTGCTCTTCTTTCTTCGGTGTACTCCCTTTTTGAAATCATTGTTTTAGAGCATTGCTAAATCTGAAAAAGCCAGCCCTAAGCACAGCCAGTTTGGCAGTGGGCTATCCTGGAGGAAGAAGTTAACAAATGTAACAGGTGATACTAGAATATCACTGTGTTAATTAATGCCTCCCTACGTTTTATGCTGTGTATTTGTTCAGTGAGCCTAATGGCGTGAGAGTGAGATCCGATTCTTTGCCCTTTCTGTCTTTAACTCATATTCTGTAATGACAAGTCTATGGTGATTTCTTTGAACTTTTGCTCTTGTACTCAGATCGGGACATGCATAACCAATGTTAACATTTTGTCTCTCAGGGGCTTCGGGTAGGAGTATTCTTCTGTTCTATAATATCTAAAAATTATTCAGTTGAATAACTGATTTTCTTACCTCTTCTAAAAGGTCTGATGATGCTTACACTAAAATGCAAAGTCTATCATGAATGCCAGCCTAGTAAGTTTACCGGAGGGTGGGAAAACAGTAAAAGTGAAGTGGTTGTTGTCTTTCACGAATCCATGCAAACTGGAGTAAAAGTGAAGTTAGGCATCAGTTCATTGGCTTAATTTATGTTGGATCTGAGCTATTGCAACCTCTGCTGTAGAAGAGCTCTTGGCTGTTACCACATTTGGATATAGAGTCAGCTCTAATCTCACTTAGTTTCACTTCTGTATTTCCAAGAAGGATGAGTCTGTTGAGCCTTGCATACAGGCCTGTCAATTCATTTCAACTCGTAGCTATTTCCCAGGACCAATATTATAACATGTTTATCTCACAAACCTACTCCATTAAAGGATGTCAATACATACATTAGACTTACAGACTTCCTAACTGCTCTTACCTTGTAGCAGTCCCTGTTGTTCTGAATCTACACACTGAAAACGTTATCTCCTGTCTATGTCAGGAGGTCCTTTGCTCTGTATTCTT
>NW_008824791.1:2410580-2416702 GCF_000699105.1 Pygoscelis adeliae
GTTGCTCTGTATCCTCTCCCTACAGACCCATTGTGGTTTGCATGCCATATTTCCCCTATCAAGGTTGGCAGGTATGCTTGCAGGCTTATAAGGGATTTGTTAAGAAATTATCTTGAGATCCTTGTGTCTGATGCAAATATAAACAAGTCAGCTGCAGTTTCCCTGTTACAAAGGAGATGGCATAAAGGCAGTGCTTGAAAAACGGAGGAAAATACAGAGCTTGTTTATACGTTAAGGGAGACAAGCCTTCCTGGGATTGTAGCCACTGGGGCCGTGACAAGGCAGTGAAACTCTGGAGTAAATCCGTAATCGGTATAAATTCTCTCTGGGGACAGATGCTCCGCTAGTGTAAATTCTCACAGTTTCAGCAGAGCAGTGGTAGCCAATACCAGCTAGGAATCTGCTCCATCCTTTGAGAGGGAAAGGCTTTCTGGAAGTTTTCACTTGCAAGGTCCAGGCTTTCACATCGCCTTGGCTTAGCAATTAGTTTAGGACTATAATCCCTAGATGGTCTGGGGGTGCAAGACTAATCAAGTAAGCAGTGTGCTTTGAGCAAAAAAAACCTCTGAAGGTCGCTTTCTTCTCAGAGAAAAGGGAACGGTTGGTTTCCCCCCCCAAACATAACCTTTCCGAAGACATGAGCGTACTTGTAGCTACTGGGGATTTGTCTGACTATTCAAAAGGTGGCTAGAATGGTAGAACACAAAAAGTAAGAACCTGGAAAACAGGCCTCAAAGAAGGGAAGAGAGACATAAGACCACAATTAACAAGCTACTGACTTGCTTCCCTTTTTAAACATAGAGTTCTCTCTAACTTATACTGTAGGCAAGCCCAGTCCTATCCTACCTAAAATTTTCTGGCTTTATTCTCAGAGTAGAGGAGACTTGCATACTATCCACTTGGTGAAAACTACTGTACATAGTTTATGCAGTGCTTGCAAACAAAAGTGAAAGTTTTCTGTCTAGTCCTATTGGAATTCCTGGAGCTGTAAATGAGACTTACACAACTTTTAGAGTCTAGAATGGTAATAAGTTGAATATATACATATAGATAGATAGATATGTATACTGGTATGTATATTCATGGAAGAGTGTATTAAAATGTAGTGACACAAAAGTAATTTTCACTTCAATTTCAGAGAATAAAGCAAATCCATCTTCTATTGGTCATACTTCTCCCACATTGTCTGCCTCAGAGAATGGGATTTGAATTGTTCAGTTGAAATTAGAATGTCATGGCCTTGACCTGAATCGAAATAAGAATTTAAAAAAAAATATATTTATATAGAAGATGCCCGTGTAATCTGTGGGGCTTCTAGGGCTGTTAAATTGTGAGCATTGTTAATGCAGTAGCAATAACCTATATTAGTGCAGCCGAGTGTCAATATTAATACGTAGTATTATATGCATTAAAAATGCTTTGTTTGCCCTTTTTTTCCCCCCTCCTAACATGCATGATCAGTTTCAGGTAAAACACTCTAAAATTTGTATTATATTCAACCAATCCAGATCTCATTACATTAGACAAACACTGTACAGGAAGAAAGTGGATCACATAAATGGCACTAATATTATTCATGAATTTTCCTGCTGCAGTAGGTTAGAAATATGCTGCAAATAAGCTCTTATAGATGACTTTGTTTAAGTTCTGGTATTGTATTTCTGTATTTTTTCATTACTATTTAAGAGGTTTTGATTCATTTCTTCAGATAAAATTCCATGCTTTACTGTTGCTGTTTGTTCTCTACCATTGATGATAATGTTCATCTCTCTCACCTCTTTTCCACCTTCCTGCTGGTCTCTGGATGTCAATCTGTATCACAGACCGGAACCTCAAATTGCTGTAGCTTTTCATAGAATAGGGATTCTTTTTTTTTTCTTTTTGTGTGTGTGTGCGCTTTGAATCAGCCAAAATTTATGACCATTCAATACTATTTCAGCTACAGTATATAATAGTTTAATTACCTGTTGTCTTCTGATGTAAAGCTGTTTGCATACTGGTAGTTGCTGTTGGACATTGTGTTGTAAAACAACCCAAGATATGGGAATAGAAATATATAGATTATTTAGTGCATATATATAATATAAAATTATAATCTATATTATATATATAAAATTTATAAGTAAAAAACATATATAATATTGCATATGGCATGCATATGGTCTAGGACAACTGCAGGTAAGTCTTCTGGAGGAGTCTTATTAATGGAAAAGCTCCAATCTTAACTTGAACCATGCTGTAGCGTTTAACAAAAATTTTATCTGTGATGTTAATTTCTATAGGATACTTTAGCATAATTTTAAAACAAGATTCTATCTAACAAATTCCACAGGTTTTCACAATAATTTCTGCAAAGTTCCATGGCATTTCTATGGCATTTTATTGTTTCAATTATTCTTTTTTTAGGTTGCACAAAACCTTCCCATAAAGAAGTACAGTATCTTCGACTTGTGGTTTGCTAAAGTCCTAGAGCAACCTGTGGTATAAAATGCAAAAGTAATATGCTCTTGAGAAGAACAGGTCTGTGTTTATTGAGCATTGTTGATTACCTGAAAAGATCACTTGTGCATGTTAATTCAGGAAAGCTCTTCTATTGGTTATGGTATATGTATGTTGAATGCCTTTCCTGGTCTGTCGCTAAAAACGTGAAGAGGGTAATGATATACAGCCTACTAGTGGGTTTGAGCTTCAGAAAAGAAAGCGTGGTGAAATGGAGTGATGGGAAAGCCAATGAGTGCTGTGAGTTTTTTTCAGTGAGACTACTGCAGCTAATTCACAACTCTTTCTCCTCTCACCCTCCTGTCTATTTTTGCAGGAGCAGGGGCCAGCAGGAGAGTTGGCAGATCTTGGGGCATTGCGCTATCTCCACTTTGTTTCACCCCATTTCTGTTCTCGCTAGCCTGGGGCCCTTCTGGTATGCTTCATCACTCACATGGCCACGAGGTCTTGAGGGGTTTTTCCAATGATGGTGACATTACTCACCACATTACATCTGTGAATACTAGCTTCAGAAGTTACTGGCAAGAGAGCAATTTTTCTGAAGAGTTGACCTCTTGCTTGACCATAAAATTTCAACACCATTTCTTGTTTTTTTCCCTTCCATCTGCTGTGGAAGGAAAGGTGAGTAATGGGCTCTGGAGGGGACAGCAGATCAGACGACTTGCTACTGGCTCTTTTATTTGTTGACCACAAGATTTATTTGTTGACCAGGTCAATTTATTTTTTATTATTTGTTTGTTTGTTTATTTCAAACAGGTGAAATGATGCATGATTCTGATTCACTTGGCCAAACCAAATCTCTGTGACTAACAGCGTACTTTTAATAGATTCCTCCAGTAATGATTAGGCCCATGTAATATAAGCAGTGCTTGAATTGGTATTTACACTCACATATGAATATTCAGTGATGTAGTATTTTTGGTGGCACAGGTTGTTTTCTGTAATTATAGTAGGCCTGCTTGTCAGATAATACCAATATATTGATTGGTACAAAATGGTGCTAATTAGAGAAATCGGAAAGGTCTAGAGGGTCAGAGATGTGCTGCTTATTGTTTTAAGTTTGCTTATTGTATTAAGCTTGTGACTTCTGTTCACTAAAGTTATTAAAACTCTTGTGCATTCTGGATATGAATAAAAAAATAAAAATCGTTATTAGTACATTCACTCTTTGCTACCAGAAATCCACAATTTTTTTTTCACAGAAGATTGCAGCGCAGAATATTTTGAGTTATAGCTTTATTTACCATCATTCAAGAATTTTGCAGCAAAGAGGCTGTTAATAAATCTAAGCCAAAAGGGAAACACCAGCGAAAAATACGGAAACATGTTCAGCCTCCGTCCCAGATAAGCTCGTTTCAGGTTTAATGCAAGTTCTCTGACATAGGAACATGTAAGAGAGACATGGAGGAGAGTTGAAGGTGATGGTGTGGGGGAAAACCCAAGCATACGGGTATGGTTTATCTGCCTTATTTCCTGAGCTGTATTTCATTGTTCTTGTTCTCTTGCTGTGCTGACTGACCACAAAATGGCTACAGATTTCCATCTTCCATCCTGTCTCAGGCTTATCAGGCAAGCAATCCAAGCAGGGTAGGGGAGAGGCATTCTGTAGCCTAGATTATGGCATCGAAGACTGGACAGGATAAAGCTACAGGGCACGAAGCAAAGTCAGTGCAGCCCACAGGACAATCTGGATGTGTTGCAGTGTTGAGGAAAACCATTCCGCTTTCTCCACACAAAAGGACAGCTGCCTTTGTATTCCCATGGGAGGCTGTGGCACCTGAAAACCTTCGTACCTAGTAAAATTGCATACTCTTGAGTATAAGCAAGCAGGTTTTGAGGTCAAACCATTTACTGTACAGAGGGCCTTCTAGGGCAATAACTATTTTGTCCTCCTATGCTTGTGTTTCTGCAAGGTCTAACATCATCCGGTTCTGGTCCACAGCTATGCACCTAAACTTATTGTGAAATATGCATGCAGTGAAATACACATACTAGATTCACGTTAATGTGGAGCTAGGTGAGCATTGCTGTAATCAGCTTCATTTTTTTTTCTTGAATCTGTACCCAAACAATCACATTGCTCAGGTGAATTTGCATAGAAAAAACTCTTTATGCCTGTAGTTAAGAATGCAGCATATCGAATCCTGATATCCAAGCCATTTGAATCAGATTTCAGTTAGACAAGGCAATTTTTCATACCGTGACAACCATCAGCCTAATAGGGGATTTCCCTTTCCTTTCAAAGGTGGTGCTATTATTTTTACTGAAAGAGAGGAGAGCCTTCCAGGATTTTAAATTCTGAATATATGAAATAGGTTTTGAATCTCAAAGCAAAGTGTGATTTCATAAAGTTATTTTTTTAATAAAGTTACTTTTTGATGTGGCTTAAAATCATGTTTTCTCCTAGGCATATCTGAATTCAGCACAGCCAGGAGCTCAGCCTCTGTTGAACACCAAGCCCTCTATATGTATAAGCTACTGATTGATGCTCTGCTTCCTAATTACATGGGTGAGTAGGAAAGAACCAAGTGTTTTCAGTTATGTTCAAAGGCCAGAGAGAGACCATTATGGTAGTCTGATCTGAATTCCCGCACAACAAAGGCCATTTGCCAACACTTGAAGAGACACACATTTTCATAAATATTGGATTTGTTGTTTCCATTTTAAATATTTTGTCTATGTCAAGCAAGTGCAAAAGGTGTTAGAAAGGAGCTTCAGCAAGGAGTAAAAACCAGGAGAATTTAGAGTCCAGCCATTAGGACTGAGATGAGAAAGAGATGACCTTGCAGTTCAAAGCTACTGTGAGAGGTAGGGAAGAGTTTTGAGCAGCAAGAGGATAAACAAGGAAAGAGAGATGGAAATTTCTATTTAAGAGAGCAGAGAGCAAGTAGAATTTTAATCTTGAGAGGATGACCTAATACAGATTATGACTCCAAAAATGGAAAAATGCAGGTGTATAACTTGTCATGCTAAAGAAATATTTATCTGCAAGACTGTCCATTCTGCCTTTTAAAGGATAAAATTTCTCCCATGCTCAGTTCTGCACATTTATGGCTTTGATTAAATATCCTTGTCCCTTTTACAGCTGTTAGCTGTAAACCAGACCTGTTGTATAATGGGTTGACACGTTGTCATTGAGTTTGTTGTTGATTATCCAAGGCTTAACAGAAATAGGCAGCCTTCAAACTGGTATCTCCATCTTATTCCTAGGAACAGCTTATTTTTCTCCACCTTTCCTTATCTGCCCCACCATTTTTATTCAAGTAGCCTGTCCTATCATAAGTCAAGACCATAAGGTAAAATCTTTTTGGGAAAGAGACACTGTTTTAGGAGAGAATTATGCAAATGGCTGCACTCTACATTCCCTTGAGGTAGGATCATGCCTTAGGCTTTTGTGGCATAGTGCAAGACTCTTCTCCTACAGATTTTGTGACTAAGCAAGCCATATGGTCTCATGATATTACATGATGCAGTGCAGCACTTCTGTGTGTCAGGGAAAAGAAGACTTGAAGTGTTCTAGGAAACTAGAGCTCTCTGCTGATGCACAGGCTTTGAACTTTTGGCGGTGTTGTGGTTTAACCTCAGTCAGCAACTGAGCACCACACAGCTGCTCGCTCACTCCC
>NW_008824791.1:2416994-2424269 GCF_000699105.1 Pygoscelis adeliae
GGCTGTGCCCCCTCCAGCTTCTTGTGCACCTCCAGCCTTCTCAGTCGGTAGAGCATGGGAAGCTGAAAAGTCCTTGACTAGTGTGAGCACTGCTTAGCAACAACTAAAACATGGGTGCGTTATCAACATTATTCTCATCCTAAATCCAACACCCAGCACTGTACCAGCTAGTAGCTGGAAGGAAATTAACTCTAATTAATTCCTAGGAAGGAAATTAACTCTCTCCCTGCCGAAACCAGGACAGGCGTCATACTTACGGTTGGATGGGTAGATGTATTCCAATCCACTATGGAGCTGCAGCAGAATGTGGCAGTGTTAATTGATTGCATTAGCAACATGTTCTTACACTGAAGGGTTGAAATAGTAGTGCATGGTTGTAGCTGGACACAGACCACATAAAGCACCTAGGTCTCAATGAAGCAGGGTTCATGGCTATGTCTGTATTACCAAATAGCACTGTTAAACAGAAGCAGATGTGTGCAGCAGAACAGTTGCGGCTGAGGACCTCCAACACTGTGTATTTCAACAGCTTACTCTAGGTCAACTGTAGCTTGGTGCCGTGAACTCGGTGGCCGTTAATGGCTGGGAAAAATTAGGTGGATTCTTGGAGCGCACCATCTGATTGAGTTTCATCCAAAAGGAATCCAGTTTTCACACTCCAAAACCACACCATAATGTGAACCGAAAGTGTGGCAAGTGAGACAGAGTTGCTCCAAAAGCGCAATCCTGATACAAAGCAAAATACTGGTGTACATGCATTTCATACCTACCCTGTGAATACACAGGGAACCAAGTGACTGAGAAAGACAGCTATCGTGTGATCCTCCTTCCATTTAATGAGAAGTCTTCCTGTGCTGGATGGCAGGCAGACTGCCTGGTCTTCCCAACTGCGTAATCTCAGTCCACTTCTGCCTGCCCTTTGCTCCCTTCCTTAGCCTCAAGCAGTCAGTATTTTGAGTTAGTTGGACGTCAAAAAGAAGAGAATGAGTTAAGCCTTCTTACATGTTTTTTGAAAAAACAGTTTAATATTGTTTTATTGGTGGATTTTCAGATCTTCAAAGCTCATGTTTTCAAGCTTTACACTGCACTAGTACTAATAAAATTCCACTAGCATTTTCTGTGGATCTCTGATCCTTCAAGTTTAAGATGATGAAAGTAATTATCTAAATGGTTGTTCTCTAAATATAGGGAAGCCTTTTAAGTAAGGGCATAGAAAGAATTAACATTTTTTTCCTCCCCACACACCTCCTAGAGATTTGAACGATTGATTTTACATAGGTAACAAATTAAAGTTTAATAGCAGTATGATGAATACACTTCAGTTCTGCAGCTTATTTCACATGCCCTTGAAAACCAATGCTTAGGCACATTATCAATAAAGGATAGGTGACATTTCTGGTAATTGGCATAAACATGGAGTCTGTGAGGCTGTTTTACTCCTTTAGCTGTTGGTTTGTTGTTCTTTTTTTTTTTTTAAGGAGAACCGACTTTAGAAAATCCAAAGGGTAACTATTAAATTGGAACATACATAAATATACAGTCCCTTTAAAGAACATTTCCAGCAAGAATCCCATCCTTTTTCTGGGGCTGCCAACTGGCCTGAACCACCTGAGTCTGTTGGGTTGTTACATGTACTACTAACTAAAGAATATGGAGATACTGCAAAATTCATTCCAACTACTAAACCTTATATGTCTTGGTAACTGATTTTGGAAGATATTTAATGCTGTGTAGTCATTAATGTCCCTTGGTTCAGCTCACCCTTTCCACTAATTCTATGTCAAGGTAATCCAACAGTTTATAGTGCATTGTTCCTGATCCACCCTGACATAAGAGAGAAGACAAAGAGGCCTCCCGGTCTATATTTTATGACACTAACTATGGAAAATGGTGTTCTGTGCGATCACTTAGAATAGCTGTCACTTTTCTCTGAGGCTTCAATTTTGCAAACTGTCCACAAAAGCTTATGAACACAGATTTTCAGTAATAGTGTCTATGACATGAAATGGAAAGAGCACGGATATGCACAGCTATTCCCCACATCAAGATCTGTTTTCGTGTAATTTTCTACTGTATTCTGAACTAACCATGAAAAACCAAATTAGGAAACAGGATAATTAGTTTTGAGGAAGAGTTGCTTACAGGCTTTTAGGTATTTTCGATCTCAGTCTGCTGTACTCAAGTGTGATAATGGATAATTCATTTGCTAAACTAGAATAAGATTTTACTATTAAAACATCTTGTCAGAAAATTTGTAAATTGAAGCCAAGAAGACAAAAGACAATGAAAGCAGTCATGTATGTCTAACAAAAGATGTGTGTGCACACCCTGCTTTTAAAACTCATGAGCATAAATGTGTAAATGGGAACATTCTAAATGGTAGAAAAGTCCATCACTGAAGGAATCACCCTTTAAAATAGGAATTTACAATACAAGTTATAGAATCTTACTTGATGAATCTTTACAACTAGATATTCTGTACAATTAACTGTATTTTGAACGTGTTGCATCAGATACATAGACCACAACTTGAGATATGATTTTCATCTGAGCTGAAGCTCTTCATTTTTATATACATATGTATATGCTTCATATATAATCTATGATTAAACATATGTGCTTTACCTTTCAGAAAATCAAACACGTAATGTGTGATCCAGAAATGACTGAATCAAGGAAACAACTAAATTGAGTTTAGGCATCTACTTTGGTGTATAAATATGGGGTTTTGGCACTTTTGAAAAGAAAAACTTTTCCTTTGTCTTTTAGTACTCTGTGATTTTCATTCCCTTCATCAAAACTTTGCTAATTTGCAGTGGTGAATGAAAAAACTTGTACATTAATGAATTTTGTGCATTAGCAAGTAAGCCATTTTACAAGGATGGCTACCACTTCAGTAAACATATTCTGTTTCTCTTTTTTGTCGGTGTTAGCATCTCTTTAATTATTTATGATGCTCCATAGTCTACTAGTCAATGCTGTGTAGAAATAATAAACAAAAATAATAAGAATCTTGACTGCAGCATATGCCCTATCTTTGAAAGGTGAGAACAGTCCACAAATGCTGTTTTCTTCAAATAATAAGCAGTGCTATTTAGGAAAGTGCTTATAAACAAATATCTTACAAGACTCTTACACAGCATAATTTCAAAGGTTCTGCTTTTGTCAGAGAATTCAGCTAAAACCCATTGCTTTCTGTCTTAGAAACATTGGACTAAATCCAAATCAGGAGATAGTAGCCTCACTTGCACTGGACTAGGTTCACTTTAATACTAATTGGAATACCAAGTACCTGTAATTGCCTCCCAGAGCCTGTGAGAAGGGAGCAGCATGATGTCCTTCTCTCTTCCCCTGCTGGCTACAGCCCTGCTCTGAAAGAGATGCCGAAGGGCAGGAGCCGGAGTAGAGGAATTACCATGGGCTTTTTGCCCCACACAGCCTAGCAGTCTTCCCAGTGTTCTTCCTTCTCTTGTCTGTATCCCCCCTGCCTGTGACCTTGTCTTCTCTTATGGTCACCAGTGGAAAATTTACCTTCTCCTCCTTCGAGCTCATGTCGCTACGTCCCTCACCAACACTTACACTGAAATTACTCATTGCTCCTTTCCTAAACCTCATGCTCCCTGCCACTCTTATTTAACCCTTTCTTCCCATTGACATCCGCTGGTTTTCCATGCTCCCTCACTTTTCCTGTACAAAGTCTTGGTGTAGTGTGAGACTGCGCACTGCTGCTCAAAGCAGTAACTGCAGAAAAGCTGCTTGTCTCAAGCCCATAGGACAATGTCACCCCCATGCTGACATGAGCTCCCTATACCGTTTTCAAAGGCAGAATGGGGAAATTGCTTCTGCAAGGAACGCAAGACAGATGGCTGTAAGTACAGCAAGTACTTACTTGCTGGAGGGAAATAAAACCTGTGCCTATTGCACACTGACAGATTGGTTTGAAAGGGTTCCATGCAGTTTATAATCTCCAACCTGGTAAAGAGAAACTTATTTAGCATCAATGACTCCACCCATTTAATCCTAACTCTTTTGGTGGGAAGAGAAGGCATAAGATTATAAGTAGTAACTTGGTAGCTATAAGCAACTGTTTTAGGCATCTTAAATCAATTTATCTACAGGCTATGTGGAAGTTGCAGGATGAAGAAATACTGGATGTGAGAGACAGTTGTACCTTTCCGTGAACAAAAAGGTCAGAAGAAAGAGCTTGTCAGCCAGGTAGCCAATAAACATAAATTTTGCCTTATGTGGATCAATACAATGTGTTCGTATCTGATTACCTTAGATGGATTAAGATATTAGATATTATTAAGATAATAAAAGACAGGTTTGGCATCATGATGGTACTTCTTTGTCCTTGAAACTCTCTGGTTGGAGAGGTTCCCATTTGTAGATGCCAGATGGTTCTTGAAATCTGGTTGCTGGAATGAGGGAAGATTTCTACCTGAACAGGTAGTTTTCCTATTAGGTTTTCTTTGGATATTCTCTGTTCCTGGTTTTTATATATCTTTCTTCTTCTGTATTGTTTTCATTTTCAGTCTGTATCCACTTTCTCTCTTCATGTTTTGTTAATGATCAATTACTAGCACAGTAGCTTGGTTCTAAAATCTTTTTGTTTTTACCAGCCAGCACATCTGGGCATGCTCAGAGTTACTGATATTTTTGCAGTAATCTCCTTGGAATTGGGAACATAAAAGTGGGAAGACAGATTTTAGTGAATGTCAGCTAAAGTATCCATCTCTCCCCATTCACATATCTGTTTTGTGGAAGTGAAAAAAATCTCTAATAGTCTGTTTCCTCACTAAAATTAGTCTGTAGTTTAATAATTTTCCTACTCTTTTCACCCTTATGACAAGGGATCCATTAGGCTCTCATCCCTGCCTTTGCACTGTTCCGTTACGATGGAGGGCTTCCAAGAAATAGCACTTTCTCCTTTCCACGGCACCGGGAAAGAAACCCTGTTCTGTAGGGCTTGGGCTTTGCCTCCATCTACATGATGGTAAATGCAGAACGACTGCAAAGGAGTCAGTCTTGTCACTCTCAATCTGTACCGGTGCATAAAGCCGGTCACTAAAGCCCAAGTTTGCCATTTAGTCTTTTGGGGTATAACCCCTGTGAAAGCATCATTGTCAGGACACGACTCTCCTGGATGATCTTTCTTAGACAACTATTGCAGGCTACAGCTGTTATAATTGATCTTGCTTTATGGCTTTACCTCAGAGGAGCTGGCGGTGTTTGTTTGCTTGTTTGTTTGGCTTTGTGATTGTTTTATCTACGATTAGAAGATAGAACTTACAGGCATAAGCCCAAAATGTCTAAAGATGGGTAACCCCTCAGGGTAGAATTCAGCAGATTACAGTGGCTGAAGATAAGGAGGTTTGTCTTTCCAACGAAGGGATGGATGTAACCAAAGCATCCTGTAACGGCTCTTTTAGTTTGGCTCTGGCTAAGAAATGAGAAGTGGTCGTATCAGTTAAATAGTCAAAATGGCCTGAATCAATCTTAATGCAACTTTCATCCTGTTTTGCTGCAGGCAGACCCTGTGAGATTGTTTCAGTTCTCAGCATCAGTGGAGAACACATACCTGTCTCGCTTTTCCTGGAAAACAAGAGGTCAGGCTGGGATGCTGACATAAAAACTCCTCTTCTCTGTGCCAGTGCTCACCAGACAGCAATCTGGTTTTCTTCTTTTGTGTTGCATATTCCACAAGGAAATATAGCTTAGACAGGGTTTGTTTTTTTTTTTGCTTTGTGTTTGTTTTTTTTTTTTTAAATAGCCATGCCTAATGATTTACCTGAATCTAACTAACGCATTTGTAAGGTGCTAGCGATTGTAATAAATAGACAGAAGGCAACCAACAGAGTGTTGCTGTTAGAGAAGAGGGGAGTCTTGGTATTTCTGTAAGCAACTCTCCTTTGTTACTTCAGACTATAAAACAAGTGTTGGGATTAATGTAGAAGATTAGATCAGCATTTCAGATACTCCAGTATTCTGTCTCACACTCCTTTGACCCTGGACACTTCATAGACACTCGAAAGCGTCTATGTTGGTGATAAACTGGTGTAGAAAGTGGGTGGGTTTTTGGTTTGTGCGGGGGTGGGGGGGAGGGGGTTGTCTTTTTTTTTTTTTTCTTCCTAACTTCAGTGATCAAGGTTGACTAATTATCTGAAAAGTGATGGTTTATGGCACTTCAAACTTCTGGAGAATCTGCTTTTGTTTCCTTATTTTCAGCATGCTTTTGGATGTTCTTGAGAACCGCATAAGGGACATCTGCTTTTAACACCCTCATTAGGGAGGATGAGGAAATATTTTGTTTCCAAAAGCCTGTATTCTGTTGTTTGTTACTGCAAGTTTAAAAATAACAAGCTTAGAAATATTTCAAAGTTCTCTAGAGAATGGAGCCTGGTTCTGGAGGCTGATGGCCAGATTGTGCTACCAGGTATGATATAAATCAAGAATAACTCTGTTGATTGCAGGGCCATTACTCCAGCATAACCAGGAGCAGAATGTGACCCTCAGTTTAATTTCTGAAATGGCTTCTGAATTTATTGGAGCTATGCATCTCTGCAGAACCTTTCATGGCTATGCTGCAGTGGTAGCCTGATGTAAATCAGATTTCCTTGCAGCTGAGAACAGTGCTGATTATATATGAAGCCCTAATAATGTTTGCTGGAGTTTTGTGTTCCTAGGCCGTCTTAGGCATTCAAACAGCTTACCCTTCTGCCTGTGACCTGAAGAAAGAGGAAAATGTTTTACAGTAGTAATAAAGAGATTACATTAGATGAAGTTATTTTCAGTAGCTATATCAGGAAGATTGAGAGTCAATTATCCTGGTCAGGTTCATCTTTAGGACACAAGCAGAGAAGAGGGTTGAGACATTTATACTGTACCAGCAAAAAAAGATTTAAAGATGCGGTGTTCGCACTGAGTACTTGGGCCTTATCAGCGGGAACAACTAGTGAGGTCACTGATCATATTTTGGGAGCTGGGGAGTACTGCGTCAGTCTCTTTTGGAGTGCTCCTTGACCTCTTGGACTCTTTTACTCAGCAGAGAAAGCAGGCTGTGTGGCTTTCATCACCCGTGGCAGTGAATATTTGGTAGGGAGAATAGTGCTGAGGCCCCTGATTCTGGGTTCTGTTTTGTGAACTTCTCCTCTGTTGCAAAATCTGCTCTGTCTGACTTCAGAAAGCTTTCCAACATTGTTCTCTGCTGACCCTGCCTTCCCTCTCACATTTGTATATAAGATGTATATATATATAATTTCTCTACAATAAGAT
>NW_008824791.1:2424294-2442713 GCF_000699105.1 Pygoscelis adeliae
TTTTTCTTTTTCTTTTTTCTAAATAGTACTTACAAAGTGTAGAAGACTAGCTTTCCAACAGTAGCTTTGCTATTTAAGAGCCCTGGCTTTTTTTCTAAGTGAAACTTAGCATCCTGTAAGACAAAAGATACTGCTGTTTCTCTTGTGTTTCATCTGCAGAGGGAAATGTTGCTTGAAGAAAGGCCATATGCAACGGTATGTCATTCTGCTACCTATTTTTAAGTATTCACATCCCCCCCACTTATTGGAAAGAAAGATGTCTCTTCTGAGAATGTGACAGCTGAATCAGTAACCTCTGCCTCTCACAATTACAAGAAACTTATGATCAGCTGGCGGATGGGACTGTGCAGCTGGAAGGTAAGACTAGTGAAGCTATGCTGACATAAATCCACTGAAGAACTTACTCAAGATATGTCCCAGTTACTCTGTCCGCAAGCCTTTGTCTATGTTTTGGCACCCTTTAGTTATCTTGTTAAGCAGCTGCTTCTTTCTCTGCATTCATCTGTGTTTTTACTGCATTTTTTACATATTAAAATTTTGCCTGTTGGAGCACTGAACTGTGTTTTCAATCAAAACGAGGTGAGTGTTTGATTCCTATTTGACTGGATGATAGAAATACCAAATCCTTCCAGGATGTAGTGGTATCAGAGAAGCGTTATTATGTTTTCAACAGCCTATGGTGTGCCTGGAGACATGCATTGTTTTCCCTTTCTAGTCCTTTCCCTTCCTTTCTGGGGACTGTAATGGACTTAATGGATTTGGCTGTTTATAGTGAGGGGATTTCAGTCAGGTTTCACTTCCCCTCCACTCTGAGTTAACTCTGGCAGGTGAGCGCCTTTATATACTTACTTCTGGCACAAGTTAAAATGGTCTGCTTATCCAAAGAATGAACCTAAAAAGTGTAATCGTCACTTGATCTGCCATTCAGAAGCAAGACTGTCTAGTAACAACTCAGTATTCTATTTTGGTAGCATTGATTCACCAGAATTGATTGCATTTCAGTAAGCAGTACACCTATTTCTTCTCCAGTCTCTCTACTCAACAACCACTTTGTCTTAGCAGTAACGGCTGAACTGCTAAGGTAGCTGCTGCTGAAAAATAGGGAGACATAAGGAGCTAATCTGAAAGAAAAAAAAAAATGCAACAACTCTCCAAGAATTGGCATTACTTTTATGTGGAGCATGTGGAGTTGGTGAGTATCGGTGGAATTCATCTACATCTGCACCTGATGGGGAGAACTCATGGAGCGAAGCAGGATGTTTTTCTATTGAGATCCAGAATGTGAGTATGATTTATCCCTGCTTTGCTTCTGTACAGCCAAGCTGCTCTGTTAGCTGCACTTAGTGGTCTGTGGGGTATCCCATAAATATGTTTTCCTGGTTCTGTTCCCAATTGCTCTAAATCAGAAGCTGTTTCACTGAACTTGTTACTTGAGTTGTGTAGTACCAGCGCAGATGAGGAAAGAATTCTGCTTATTACACAGTATTTTTGGCTGTCAGCAACAAATTCCTATTTCTGGATGAATTCCTGCTCCAGTACTTATAATCTATGAGAGGGTTAGATGCTGCTTTAGGTAAAGCCCAGAGAAGTATCCAGGTAAAATTGCTCAGGGAAACGAATCTTCTGCCACTTGCATAAAAATGTCTTTCAATAGCTTTTGTAATTAACAAGTTTTGTTGAGAAAGAGTAAAGATTGCCCAAAACTTTTGGAGTTTCTCTGAAGATATTGGGTGGGGGTGGGGGAAGAGGAACAGTTTCTCCTGCCTTGGAGAGGACTCCAGTGTACCTGGGGAAACAGGTTGCTGGTAACGGGATCACAGACCCTCTCCACTCCCAGCTAATTCTGAAAGTTGGGTGCCTTTGCATGGTCGATTCTGGCAAAAGTTAAAACAGTCTCATTATTCTAAATCCCTGTCCTGTTGTTCACAGCTGATTCACAAGGCTGCCCACTGCTCTTTACAGTTTCTCCCATTATTGAAGTGTGGAATCTTACCAGGGATTTTTCTCCCCTTTCTTCACCACCACTTCAGAGTTGTTTAGCTGACTCTTGGAGGGGAGCTGTTCCTTGGCTCAAGACAAATTGAAGTAAAACAACAAAATTAGGAGATGGCTGTCTGACTTTCAGGTGTTGACAGAGTGCTTCAAACGTCTGGCATGACTATGCAGGGTTAAAAGACCTTACACTTTAAAATAGCTTACACTTTAAAACAATGGAATTTACATGCTTCAGAGGTTCCCTATCTCCTTATCTTGTCCGTGAGGAATTAATAAGTTAAAGGCATTCAGCTTAGAGTGGTGGCTTGGTTGCATGCCTTTTATTAAGTAGCTGAGGCGTGAGGAGACTGTAGCTTGCTACATTTACATAGACTGCAGCTTGCGGACATGGAGACTTGTCTTTTGATGCACTTTCTTTAATCCTCTGCACTCCGACTTATCCAGCAGGTGATAAAATATACCTGTCCATTGCAATAAAAATATTATGCTTTTATGTGCTGACTTATCCCCCGAGATCTCCAAACGTTTTGTAAACCTTTTGACTAAACTATTGTGAAGGGAGAGTCTTTATTCTTATTTCCTACTTAAACAAATTGAGGAAGAAAGGAATGAAGTGATTTGGCCAAGGTTAGTGTGTGAGCTGCAAGGCCTAGAGCTGTATCTAACATCCATTTCTAATTATATGTAGCAGTAACTCTTTCAAAATGTTTTAGTTGGGGTTTTTTTTCCTTTAATTTAAGAGATTATCACTGACTTGATTTTTTTTTTTTTTTTTTAGGAAAACAGTAGGGACTTTTTCAAAGAAGTGGTTCCTGATCTTGCAAGCTTAAACTTCCAGGCACAGCAGCTTTCGTCTGATGGTAAATGTTATGCTTGTGAGCAATGGCTTCATTACCATGTTTCCATAGAGTGCTTTGACTGTTTGAGATCAAGCGAAGGCTAATTTTACATCCTGAGTCCTTTCTATTTAGGAACCAAGCAAGCTATTTCAATAAAACATATAACTTCAAGTGCTATCTAAAAGCATTTCTTGGGACTACGGAAAGACATATAGGGTTGTTAGACACAAAAGTCTGAAATTCCATTCATTGTTTTATAGAACACTGCCTAATTTTATTTGTTTTCCTTTTTGCCCTGTTCAATGGCTCTGAGTCTCCAGGGGACTGGGAACAACGTGTTCTTGGACAACAAGAGAACAACAGAATTGTTCTGCAGATACTTCTAAGGAGATATCTGAGCCTTCAGGTCTTCTGGGTTTTTTTGTAGATAAGTGCGTTTGTGGAGTGTTTCAGGTTTGTCTCTTCCATTAGCTAGTGGCGCAACTAATGCCATGGGCTGTTGGGGGGCAGTTTTGTGTTTGTTTTTTTTTTCCATCATGTTGCCTTTATTCCTGTCAAAGAAAGGTCAGGAATTAATCATTAGAAATTTAGATTGTTCTGTTGAAATTGCTCAGTTGGGATCAAGGTAGAGGAAACCCAAAACTTTTAAGATGGCAAGAATGGATACGTATGTAGCCTGCAGCATTTGGAAAAATGCTTCTGGAAACAATCCATGGAAAAAATTGTGGGTCCTGGACAACTCTAGGCAAGCTGGTGAAGGTTGTGGGTGTATAACCTGGTGAATTTTAAGTCCTTTAAAAATGTTACTGACCAGAGCCTCATCACAGTTGCGTTCTTTTTTAATACCTATGTATTTAAATATTCACCTAAGCCTACAGTGCCATCCTCAGGCACTCCCCAAACAAACAGGTCTGATACCAGTACTTTCTGTCTTTTGGTAGCACTTTCTGTCAGAGGCTTCTTTTCCATTTTTTCCCCAGTATATACACAGAAGAGGTGGTCTGCCTGTTTTCTGTATATACCTCAGGAAAAGGAGTAATGAAAGGACCATGACATTCATCTATGCTGGCATTTCATTTGGTAGATTTCCTTTTTTCTTCACCGGTAAATGAGAAACTTGAAGAATTCCCTATATTATCTATAAATACAGTGATTACTAAATAGTGGTCCACTTTGGCTTGTTCATGGACATATTTTTAACAAGAATTTGTACAAACTTGGTAATTCTGTGTGCTTTCACATGTTGTCAATTTTAAAGTGATCACTGATTTTTTTTTTTTTTTTTTCCTGGCACTTTTTCTTCAGAATGATCTATAATAGGTGAGGTAAATATATGGAAAACCTCCATGCTCTTAATCATTTCTTGATTCTTCTTCAATTATTTCTCGATTCCATTCTTACATATTTGGACTTCCCATCTTCCTCCATCTCTTCCCCTCAGTCCTGATTTTTGACTCCTCCTACTATCCAGCCCGTGTCCCATTCCTCTGTAGTTTACAGAAAGCAGATGAAGCAGGATTGGACGGGTAATTTGTAACTGTAATGTTTTAGTGCTTGCCCTTTCTTGGCTGTCTTTGTTTTCCTCTGGAGACTGCCTAGTGAGTGTGGAAAAGAGGCAGAGGCAGGGGAATCCTGCCAACTGAGCCCAGTGACTTTGGATGCTTGGAAACCAATTACTATGAATTCTCTTTTGGTTTGCCGAAGTGCTTTGGCTGAGTTCAGATATGTGTACCAACTTTCCAGACCCAAATGTGTAGCATAACAGATTTAGAGAATCTGCATATAAAAAAAAAAAAATCACAAGACATGTACAGATAATTCATGAAGGTAATTTTAAAGTGCCATTGGCTTCTGCATTTATTGTAGTCAATTCTGTAGCTGATGTTTTGTGACTTTTTAGCACCGATGTAATAGTTTTCAACTGCAGAAGCAACTTTAGGACTAAAATGATATCTTAAACTACCACCAGCATACATGTTAAATAATGAAATAAACAAAATTTTGACCTGTAGAAGAGGGAAGTACTGTGTTCGTCCAGTATGGAGTAGCTACAGTTTACGGTGGAAGATTTTTTGTTGCTTGTGTCATAGGCAGAAACATAAAATCATAAGGCAGAAATGAGTGGCACCCTCAAAATGAAGGCTGCCTACATAACATGGGTTCAAAAAACTGCCCAACTGTTAAGAAGGAATTGGTAGGTGCGGGATATTTTACAACAGCGGTCTTGTGGTGTGCCTGCGGTGAGAAATGCAAACATCTTAAACTCGAAGGTAATGATGCTTAAATAATTTGTGTGCTTCTGTAGATACATGTTTGCACAGCAGCAGCAGTTATTGGAACTGATGCTAGACATTTCTGGTGTTTTCATTTGGTGTAGGGTTTTGCTACTTGTAATTTTGATATGTGATGGCATTAGACATTTCTCAAACATGTGCCAAAACAAGCAAACTGATAATTGCTTTTTTGCTTTTCCATTGTTCTCTGCTATGGTAACTGCTTTAATGCTTTATGTGTTTGCACTGACTTATTTTTATCCATAGTGTTTTTTAAAAGCATAAAAGATACAAACAACTGATAGAGCAAACTTGCATCATCCAGCAAAGCATTGCACTAGTATTCCTTGCATAGCTTTTCTGAATCAATCATATTTATATTACTGTGATCACCTAAAGTAGGTTTCTGTAACTATGTATTTTTGCTCAACAAGATACTAGAACACTGTTAGAGTCAAGAAAAACAAACAACTTGGCTTTCCTGGAAGTAAAATATTTATAGAGAAAAAGCAAGTGTGAAGTCCACTGGCAATTCTTAAAGCAGAGAATGAAACACAAAGCAGATGAGTTTCACTGCCATCTCGGGATGCTGTTCAAGGGCACTGCAGACAGCAGTAATACTTGAAATGTTTGTAGCCACGTTCTGCAAGAGGGTAAGAGCTACGCAAGCTCTGCTTGGTGTGGATTCGCAGGCTGTGCAAGGTCCTCAGACCTATCACCTGGCAGAGCCCTTGCATACAGCTGGGCTCTTCTTTGGGAACTGGGGCTTCTAGCTGCAGAGTTCAGTGCCTCTGCCTGTTTCAGTCCCTTGTGTCCCCGGGGCAGGGTGCTTATTTGGTCACAGGTGAGCAGACCAGATGTCTCTGCATACAGGGAACCATGGGAGGCAGAGAGGTGGTGGCAATCCATTGGACACATGAAGCACAGCAACAGGGAGGTGTGAGGGGCTGGCCTGAGCACCTCTTTCCATACTTGAAATGTCAGTCTGGTAGGAGCCTCGGCTCTTGCCTCCTTAACCAGATATCTGGTAAAGGCCAAATTTTGGTCTGGTTAAATTCAGGTCACTTCACTGGCATCAAGAGAGGTATGCAGAACTATGCCAGAAGTGGAACCTGTATATACAGCCATATCACGTTAACATTAGATATTACAATACATTGTCGATTACAATATACTCCAAAGTTAATTCCCATCTGATTGACAATCTAGAAAATGCCAGATTTTGAATTTTCTGTGATGGATACAATAACACTTAATCATCAAATGTCTCTCAAATGATAATCAAGGCAGAAGAAACAGTAAAGCAAACATCTCTTCAAATGAATCCAAATTAAAAAATCTGTTCAATTAATAAAACCAGCAAAGAATCTAGGAATGTGGGATGAATGGAGAAGAATGACGAGTTTTTCACCTCAGCATCACTGGTTCATATGTTGCTAAAGTTAGGAGGAAGTGGTTATTAGGTGAGATGGAGACTTTGCTAGATCTTTCCCTGCTCTTTGTTCTATGGAGGGATCAGCATTAGAAGAGGTTAGGATCAGATCTGCTTATGAGGGACGAAAATGAAAATGGTGAAAAATACCTAAGGCAGTCTGGGAGTGTAGCAACTAGCAGATCTTCTCTCCCCTGACAACCAAAGTTAGTCCAACCAATACAGGAGAAGAAAGAGTAACAGCATGTAAGGTTCAGCTCATTAGGTGGTAAGGATTGCTCACGCAGGAGGTCGGGAGAGCGCCCGCCAAGGCTCCAGCCTCCACATTGGAGAACTGGAAGTATCTGTCCCATCTGCAGGTAGCTTGAAAGTTGAGGAGGGAAGATCAGCTCCTCCAGCCTCTGTTCTTGGCACAGAGTCTTGTTGGGTACAGGCTTTGCATTTATACAAGTCATTTGTGGATTTCCCCCAGAGAGAACAGATCGATTTTAAAAATCCACTTGAGAACAGAAAATACATGGCACTGAGCTCCCATCTGCTCCCTTACACAGAAATGTTCTGCTCTACGGTAATGTTCTGTAATGCTGTATTAACACAGCTGAAAACTGTAATGGATGAGCCAATGACTGCAGGATGGTGGTAGTTGTTTTTAATAGGCACTTACATGCTTAACATGATGTAATTGTTAACATAGGATTTCTACACAGAAATAAATCAACTTATTAATAAATCCTCTGGGAGAATTGACCAAAGAGAAATAGTGATGATTTTCAACAAAGCGTGGTTGGTTTTTTTTAAGGCAGAAAGCAAAAGATCTGCTGTTTAGCAGACTTGAGCCTCCTCTAAGAATAGCTTAAAATAGTAAATGCCCTCCCCATGTAGACAGAAAGAGTCTGCTAGAAGTCATTGACTGAACTAGTATCTGAGGGACATAAATTTGATACACATTTCATTCTTTGTCATTTAAGAGAGTCTCTTTCTGTGTTAAATGGGATAGCTGATACAGAAATTACTATGATCTTGTTTTCCAGCTCTATCACTTCGGACATGACAAGGAGCTTAGGCTAGCAGTGCTTGAAGGAAGGGAAGTACAAGATTTGAAGATCATAACCCTGTCATGTTACAGTTCATGGTGAGGTTGGCCATTTATACAAATTCATTCAGATGCTTCTTTCAAGATATATTTACTGCACATCATACAAAACTGGGCTACATAGTCCTTGCTCAGAGCAAGATTAGAAGATTATGTATATTTTTCCCTGAGAGTAAAAAAATCCTATTGGCAAACAGAAGACTTGTTTTCGGATTTACTGCAATATAAGCAAAAAAAGTAAAAAGAAAAAAATCTGTATTTGATGTAAAATTTAAAATAGTGTTAGCTAATTCAAAAGAAAATTCCACTACTGCTCATTTCAGACTTGGGTTTGGTTTTAGTGGTGATGAAAAAATCATGCAGGAAAATGGACAATCAGTACTTACCATATGATGAAGCAAAGCCTAACAGAGTATTTAATCCTATGGTTTTTAGTTGGCTGGACCGCATAAATAACACAGCAATAAATTTAGTAGAATACATGATGAAAACTGATGCCTATATATGCATTAAAATGTCTGTTTTCCAGCTGCAGAAGAACTGTTGTCAATTAAATTTCTTCCTTTGAGCTTAAGATCAGATCTTTAATCTTAAGCCAGAATTTTAGCTGTGCAATTTGTGTGAAATGAAGAATTACACCTTACTGGAAGTCACCACAGTCATCCAGTTAAAGGTGCCAGTGGAATGAATCAGCATCACAGGGATGAAAGGTAATGATGGTGCCGTGCCTGCATCCAGGTAAGTGGCCTCCAGATAAATTCAAAAGTATGTTGTTGAATATGGGTGAAATGTTGGCTGAGTCAAACAAGTCAAACATGGATTTCAAAAACGGCATGTCAATAGTAAACATGCTAGGAAACCCCATCCCAAAAATGCGATGACCAAGAAAGGGTTGACAAAGGTTTAGCAATTCCTGCTAAAATGTGATCTTTATTCGCAGTGGTTCCTGTCCTACTGGACGGGAGCTCCAGTTCTTCTCTCTCTCTTCTAGCCTAACTGAATTATTCTGAGAAATAACCTGTCTAGGATTCTGTATTATTTATGCAAACAATTGCACCATATTTATTAAAAGCAGAGTGCAGCAGACCCTGTTATAAACCTTATTAAATTTCTGACCATTGTCATCACTTGGCAATTCATTAAATGATGTGTTAAAAAAACAACCTGTAGTCTGTTCTGTCAAGAGTGTTACCCTGTTAGATCCATGCAGTTTCAGTCCAGCTTATTCTTTTGTCCGTTTATATGCAGACATAACAATTAACAAGTGATAATGTGTAAACAAGAGTATGCATTGCGCAGATAAATAGACTCACACTGTTGAACAAGTCCTTAGTAGTTTGCATTAAAAATAAATACAGATGCAAACTGGAATACAATATTTATTTTAACAGCAGGACTTTATCACTGGTAGCATTCCCTGATGTTTCCAGGATCAAGTAAGTGGCTTTTAAAAGAGACTCACTAGTCCAGAAGTTTTAAACTGTTGTAAACCTTTTGTTAATAGCACCAAAGGGAAAGATAATAACAATTAGCAGTTCTTCCCAATATCAAGAAATAACATTTGCATTAACTGACTGAGAATTGCTGGTTCCATGCAACCACAAGTCTGTTTACCCACTGACAAATGCAGTCATAAGAGGTGAAAGAAAGAAGGCACAAAGCACTGATGTCAGCATATTGAATAATACTTTAGAGGTTTTTATTCAAGACACAAAATGGATTTGGATTCCATACTCCATTGAAAATTCAGAGGAAAGAACTATAACTAGGCTGTTAAATATTTCCAGTATGTGCTTGTCATTAATTCCAAAGGTGCTTAAAGAACACCTTGTCAGAAGTTAAAAAAAAATGGTGGTTTCCTTTCTTTTCCTGAGAGCATCACATCACTAAGCTTGCCTTCAGCAGTTACTCTTAAATGCTAGACTCAGTCCTGTTTCCCTCATCCTCCTCCCCCATTGTTTTTTATGTGCTTTATGTCAGAGGGGTAAACATGAGGTTCAAGGGATCAGTACTGGAGAACAAAACGGTGTTTAACTCCAAGTTCTAGATTCAAGTGAAGCACAGATCACTAAAAGTGGCCTAGTGAAGAGCTATCAAATAATAATGAGCAAAGCAAGGGGAATCCAGCAAGAAATGTTCACAAATATTCCTTCGAATAAAATTGTAGATTCACTTTCCTGTTTGATTCACTTTTGCATTTAAAGTGTTATAGCAAAAAAGGAAGAAAAATAAAAGCACTGGAAACACCTGGACAAGAACTAGTTTGACTGTGTCCTGTGTTCTCTATGGATGTGACTGTGCATTTTGTCAGGCCACCTATTTAAGGATGCTTTCTCTTGCACACTCATCCAGTTAAGTCATTCCATGATTTGGGCTACTAGTCACACAGTGAGAATATTAGTCTGAATGAATAACTAAGAAATAGTTCTGAGGGAGATCATATATTGTGATGGGGTTTTGAAATAAGTGTGATCTATAATGCTGTGCAGAGACAAAATTCATAAAGAGTCACCCTGAAAAACAGCAACATCAGAGCAGTAAATCCACTGGATAAGTTCCCCATTGTTCATCATCCACTCCAGCATTAAGAAGTTTGAGTCCATTTCTTTGAGGACCAACATCCAAATCACATGAAGTAACATCACAGTTGTGTGAAAGATAAACTTGTAAAAGCAGTTATGGGATTCATGGGTTCAAAGGTCATTTTTCTCTTCCTTATTTCTCAAAATGAATGTGTAACTTCAGGCAAGTCTTTTAAATCTCTTGCTGTTTCACTGTCCCTCTCCATCAAAGAGAATGATAATATCTCCACTGTATGAAAGCTGCATTGCTTGTGTAATCAGTTAAGCTTGTACAACGCTTTATATTCGTATGGTTTTCTTCCATCACAGTATCTCGGAGAAAAGTTTTATTCTTTTATTGGCACAAAGGCAAAGAAAGAATTTAGTGGAGTGGCAAACTAATGTATCCTGTTATGGTACCTCTTTCAAAATAGAGCAGCAAAATTATGTGTAGGCATGATAGATAAACTAATGTTTGCACTGCAAATGGTAAGTGACCCTTATTAGAACCTATCTTTAACGTGAAAGTTACTCAAGTTGCATATTCTAGCGTTCAAAATTTGGCCATTCTTCTTTTCTGAACATTCAAAAGAGTACATAAGATACAAAGGAGTATCTTACATACAGGAAACTTAATTTACTACAGAAATGAAGACTTGTCCTTGGAGACCTCCAAAAGAAGTCTCTGATGCTTCCCAGTTGAGAACTATTCTACAATGTCAAAATCACTCCAGAAGGTTTAGAGCTGAAATTTGTCAGGCAGCAGCTGTCTGGCAGAAAAGGAATCACTCAAGATAAGTCAGAACTGCTGACTGAGATTCCTCTTGCTGCAAATTTTCTTATTGTAAAGTGAGCCCTGGAAGTTATGACACTGGAACTAGTGGGACTTCACACATCCCATTTGTATATAATTCTCCAAATTATTAGTTTGTCACGTATATGTGCTACTAAAGAATTTCGTAACATACCTGCCTCAGACTTACAAAATCTCTATGATGGTGCAGGCAGACTTCCCAGCCATCTTTTTATCTCCAGCTCACGCTGAACATTCAGGGTAGTAAGTTCAGGCTTAACAAAAAAGTTGATTAAGCCAAGGGGCCCTCTCTCCAAAGACCTGCCCGGAAGACTTTGTCTGCTCTGGGGGGTTGGTAGCTGAGCACTGTGGAAGATATTGACCACCAAAAGGGGTTGATCAGGAGCTTGCTGATTGAGAACTCCCCTTGGCAGGCAGGGAGTGGGGCCAGCTGGCTATAAGCTCTGAGGAGACTGGAGAGAGAAACTGAGAAGTGCAATGTGGAAGAGGTGTACCACAAAGCACTCCAAATCCCAGATTTACAAGAACTATGGGAAACCTAAGACAGGGAATGGTGTAGTGGTAGTCCTACCTGACTATAGATATTTCTTGAGCTTTATGAAGGGAGAGTAATTAAACTATGCTCAGGTGCAAAGAGTTGGGAGAGAGCTGGGAGAGGCATTGTAAGGGGCCTCCTGTACCTTGCCTCGGCGCTGCATTTAACTTGGGATCTTGCGCTTGCCTGAGCTACTTTATAGGTATGTCAGTGTCCAGCCATGTGCTTTGCTTATCCCAACCTTGCCTTGCCTGTTGACTTGACTTTCCAGCTTGACCTTGGGCTTGCCTTATCACTACAGACTTGCCTATTAATAACTCAACTCAGCTGATCCTGGTTATAGTCACTGGACCCGTTCTGCTCGTTTGGCTACTGTGGGCCTGGGCCCTTGCTGGTTTGGTCTTAACACCTGACTCCACTTCCCTGGTAGAGCAATGGTCTCACTGCAGCCTGATGAGGTAAAACACAGTGACCACGAGTTTGAGAATGTGCTCAACTTTTGAGGGGCTAGAGGCAGTTGAATCACAAAGCTATTTTGTGAAGAAACAGAATTTCTGTGCCCAAGAAATTTGCCAGTGAGGATGATGAAAATTATCATATCGATGTGAAGCCTCGCAGGCCAACAGAAGTTTAAAAGAATGGGGATCCATGGAGTCTGAACCATCGTAATTGGGTAAGCTTGGACAGGAGACCATGACTTGGGTCGTGACAAGTCTAGGGCCACATCTAAAATCAGTGGAAATGTTTCTGCTAACATAAGCAAGGATAGGATTTTACCCTGCAGAACTCAGCAGGTGCATATGTTGTTAGAAGGCTTAACTACAAGGCTTTCCATTTTATTCTCTCCATTCCCTTAGTAAAGTGCAACATATGGTTAACTTTTCTGTTGGATCCTGGTCTGTTAATGAAGCAGACACTTGCGATAATTATAGTTCCTTTTCCAAACTCCCTGATTTGGCAAGCTGATCTATCAGTATTCTGGGGGATTGCAAAGGTTTATTTTTTGTTTCCTTAGTGCTCATCATACATGAAAAGCAGCATATTTTGATCGGTTGGCAGTTGAAAGTGCAATTAAACATTTCAGAATTTGGAAGAACTTTTGAAGACATTCCTTTCTGTTTTGTTGGTTTTGTTGTTCTTGGGGTTTTGGTGGTTTTTTAATTTATTTGTTTTTTTAATGACAGCACAAGCAAGTTTAGTGTTTCATTTAGATGATGCCAGCTGTCCATTGTGAATGTAAATGATGAGCCAGTGGAACTGCATGGTTGCCTTGAACAAATAGGTGAAATAGAAGTGTGTTGTTACACAACCTGCAGGTGCCTCTGCTGTGGGAATCTATTCACTCAGATGACATTTAGCTGATACATTGTACAGCTGGTCAAAGAATGCCTTTAGGCTATCTGAAACTTTCCACAGGAAATGAAATGCTTTGGTGGAGTTTGCTGCAAAACATTATTTTATGAAATCAGACTAATTTTGACAGTCTTCTTTTTAGACTGCTAATTTCAGATCTCTGCCTCTTCTATTCAATTTGGCTCTTTTATTCTTTTTTATGAACTATATACAGTAAACTTCTGAGGTTTTTTTATAAAGGGGTGGATTTCCCCCCCCCCATCCCAGGATGCGTATATACAATATCTTTTAGTCTGTAGCAGGAAGCCAGAAACATACTAGGAAAAGGCTATGCTGACTCTCTGGATTAAAACAGAGATTGTGAGGGCAAAAAAAGTGTTGCCAAATCTGCTTAATCCTCTGATTCAGGTGGACTTTTGACTACTTTGCTGCACTCCAGGAAGCTTTCAAGCTTATTGCTGCTGGTTAGTGAAGGATGGTTCTTTTTTTCCTCACTCTTTGCGATTACCTTTCAGTCTAGTCAACATAATTTCTTGTGGATGTATTCTCTTAGCCTAGAATGCACTGGAGAATGGGCTGGGAAGCTGTGCACTACTGAAAACTGGGGTATTAGAGGAGTGTGAGATTCTCCACACCCTGGGCAAGGGTTGCTTGGATGTTATTCAGCTATTTTCACTCTATACAGTTACCTTCATGTTATTTATAATGTATTCTGGTAAAAGTTTGTATTTACAACAGCCAAAAGAGATGATATATTAACAATAGTCATGAAAGACTTGGGTAAAGAAGTGAAAAAGAAAACGTGCTAAATCTACTTATGCTAAAATTAAATAAAAAAATGTTTTCTTTCCTTCCACGTATCCCTTTCACTTGTAAGTAGTGTCGTGATAAAGCTGTCTAGAGATTTTCTTTTCTCATGTATTTTATGTCTTGGGTTGCATTCCTCAGAGAGAAGAAACATGGTATGGTAACTTTTATAGCTTTTTGGACTCTTTGAAGGGCTCCAAACAGATTTAATGCACCCCTCTCCTTCCAAAAGCAGCATCTTAACTGCTTGTAAGTACTTCAGAGGTTAGTCTTGATAGTTCTCTTACCAGTCCAAGGATTGTCTCACCTCTATGACACATTTCTGTTTCGAGTCTTTTGATCTGTACATTAAAGTTTTAGAAATCATATGGATGCTCTGAATTCATAATACAACATTATACTTTAGTTCAAAGCACAAGAGAATATAGTCTTAAGAAAAAAGTCTAAAACAAATCAACTAAAGCAATGCCCCTCATTTTTTACCACAGCCTGCCTTTAGAAATTTGTCTGTGTCCAGGCAGGTCGTGGTTTTTCTTTTCTCACCTTGAGCAGACCTCCCAACAACCCAAAGTTTCACCAGAAAACTGGTGGCCAAGACCTTTTCCCTCCCTCTTATCTCCTGTGTTTTTGTGAGGCTTCTTTCTTTGTGTGTGTCGTGGTTTAACCTCAGCCGGCAACTGAGCACCACGCAGCCGCTCGCTCACTCCCCCATGGTGGAATGGGGGAGAGAATCGGAAGGGTAAAAGTGAGAAAACTCGTGGGTTGAGATAAAAACAGTTTAACAGGTAAAGCAAAAGCCACGCACGCAAGCAAAGCAAAACAAGGCATTCATTCACTACTTCCCACCGGCAGGCAGGCGTTCAGCCATCTCCAGGAAAGCAGGGCTCCATCACACGTAACGGTGACTTAGGAAGACAAACACCATCACTCCAAACATCCCCCCCTTCCTTCTTCTTCCCCCAGCTTTATATACTGAGCATGACATCCCATGGTATGGAATATCCCTGTGGCCAGTTTGGGTCAGCTGTCCTGGCTGTGCCCCCTCCCAGCTTCTTGTGCACCTCCAGCCTTCTCAGTCGGTAGAGCATGCGAAGCTGAAAAGTCCTTGACTAGTGTAAGCATTACCTAGCAACAACTAAAACATCGGTGCCTTATCAATTTTGTTCCCATCCTAAATCCAAAACACAGCACTGTACCAGCCACCAGGAAGGAAATCAACTCTATCCCTGCCAAAACCAGGACAGTGTGTGTGTGTTTTGTTTTAAGGGAACTTTCATTTTAAACTCTTTTCTCATGGGGCTTCAAATGCTCACCTGTTAGTAACATTACAATTTCTTGTGAGGATTTATGAAAAGAGCAGGTAATTTTCTTGTGAAGTGTGTGTATGTGTTAGAGTATCACTTGCACAGTCCAGATGCACCTATACACATTCTTGGTACTCAATTTATCTAGCTTAAATGTAGATGCATGTTTCATTCACTCACATTCACATACATATGCCAGGTCTATCTAGGTGCTTGTCCCCCTTTGACCAGTGAATTTCTTTGGAAAGAAGTTAGACTTTGAAATTGTCTAAAAAGGAAAGTAAGATTAAAAGTATTACACACATTTCACAAAAGCATGACAGAAATTCTCCGTAGTTGCAACATTTCTTTTTCAAATGTTCTTTCAAACAGCTGTGGAGAGCCAGGATGTGCATAATCCAGAGGCCAACATGCCAGCTTGGAATTACTGTTCCTTAGGCTAGGTGTGTGGGTGTGAGTTTTCTGGTTTGTTTTTTAAGGAAAATGCAGTACATGAAATGGTATAACAGCAACACTTCCATGTGGTATTGCTTTGTCAGTGATGCGATTAAACTAGGGTTTGTTAGTGATCTGATAGCACATTTCCTGGACCATGATACAGCATAAAAGTACTGTAGATACTCCAGACAGCCCTCCTGGACTGGGGCTTCAGTGGGTTTGTACAAAGACGTGTGTGTTACCACAACTGAATACTTGATGGTGACAGAGGGAAAGGTACAGGCCTTGCTGCAGGCCTGGTGCTGTTGGCAGCCTATTTGGTTTAGTCTAGTACACATGCAAGAAGGGGCAAGTCAGCTTGATGGCTGCTGTCTCCGTGACCCCTGGGATATTCTTCTGGCCTGCTCCTCCCTGGAGGAAATGATGATACATTAGCCTTTAGTTCTTCTGACCAAAGCTTAATGCCCTTGACCAGTGCATGTGTTCTCATTCATGCCCATGGTGTCCTTCTGCCTGCACTCCATTCCTGGCTACCTTCCTCCTGCTGGTTTCCTGACCACTGTTTGGCTTCCTAGAGGCTAGTTGTCCATCTTTTCCTCTATAGCCAGCTCATAAGCAGTAAGTTTTTGTTGGAACACTGAAAAGGTTATTTATCACTATAAAACTATATTACTGCCTAATACTAGCTGTCTGTCTAAGGAGAAGAAGGTTGGCCTAGTCCACAGAGCATAGATTTGGGACTCAGCCAATCTAGCTGCAACTTCATCTGCAGATTTTCTGTCTGAACATCAGTGCTTTAGTCATCCATTGACTGAAGAGAGAGGGAAGCTGTTTGTCTCTTTCTCGGTTTTACTATAAGAATAAACTGTTAATTTGGAACCATGACATTCCAGGGGTTGGTAAGAACCCATTAAGTAGACAAGACAGGTCCTTGATCTGTTTGGTATGTGCAATTTTCTTCTGCCGCCAGCCCCTGTTTTCTCTGTCCTTATTCTCAAAAAGGCTGGAAATAATTTTCCCAAGCTTTATGGAAATGCCAGGTTTTCAGCATAGCGTAGTCCTAGAAAGAAAACATAAATTTGCAGTAAGCTGTAAGTGACCAAGGAAGCACTTTTAACATGGTATCACCTTGTGACTCTTGACTATAGCCATTGCCAGCACTTAAGTAATAATGAAAATGAATTGTTTGCACTGTGACTCATTGTGTCTTTACTAAGTGTATGCTACTTCTTGCCCTAATGTTCTGTACTCTGCAAAATACTTTTTTTCCATTCTAAAAGCCATTTCTAGATTTCTATTCCAAGGATACTTCATACACCATGACAGTTTAAAAGACACTATGATAGCAAATGTTAAGGGGTTCTGCAGCTTTTTCTGTGCCTCTCATGGAAAATGTACACTGCTAATTACAAATGCACTCGGAGGACTGCAGATTAAAGTAACATAATATGTTCTTTCCAGCTCCAATCTCATCAGAATAATTAAACATGCCTTGAAATCCTTTTGTATTCAACAAAGTATGTATGTTCTTAAGAGCCATTGAGTTTCATGTGACTTAAATGCATGCCTGAAGTGAAACATGTTCTTAAAAGCTTTGAATAGAAAGGAATTTGAAATAAGTGCCTGAGTTCCTCACAGTCAAAGCTCTCAAGCAACTTAATTGAGAGCAAGTTGGTTAATGAGAATCGCGCAAAACACAAACTCTTAGAGACCATGCTGAAGAAAAGAATTACAAAAACAACTAGCACTGTCAAAACTTTAAATACTAGAAAACTTTCTCTCCTTTCTTAGTCTAATGCTGGGGGCAAAACACCAAACATTCTCAGGGACTGGAAGAGAAAAAAAGACTTGTGTGAGAAAGAGGCAGTTACTGCATCAGATTGCTTCACTTCTGATGTAAGGAAGCACAGGACTGCACAGAGAGGGTTTTTTTTTAGCATCATCATCCAGCGTGGGATGCAATGGCATATGTTTTATGTTGGTGTTCTTTGATTGAAGCCTAATGATTCAGATCAAAATAGAGTAGTCTTCAAAAGCTCACAAAATTAATATTCAAATTAAATATGGAAACATTGAGGAAACCAGTTAGGTGATGTAGATGACTTCCCACATGACATCAAGTTTGGGATACAGTATTTTTCTGTGAGTGATTTCAATAATTACAGTGAAAAGAAAAATCCCTACATTTGCAAGGATCCTAAGGAGCTCTGACTAGAATTAGTGAGGTGAGCCGGGAAGACAGTGAGGGTTTTGGGGAGCTGCACTTAATTCCCAGGGGTATAAGGGAGGAGAGGAAACATCAGTACCTTTCTTTGAAATGGTTCTAGTTCAGTAGGAAAGCCCAGCTTGACCTTGCCTAAATGTGGGGACAGAAAAAGACGTAAAGATGATCTTCAGTGTCTTATTAGGCACTCGGATACTTGTAGAAGGGAAAGGTTATGCAAATGAGTTCCTTTTTTTTTTTTCCTAGACTGCTGACACAAAACACTGATGAGATTTGGGGTAGATGCTTTAAATTAGAAACTTGGGAAGAGTTGACAGTTGCAGAAGGGTACTGAGGTCACCCAAAGACATCTGGTAGGACTGTCAGTCAGTAACACGAAGGCAATTTTGCCAAGTGTAGGGTAGGACAGAAAATTGAGCTGCATTGGAGAAGGAATAGATGGAGGTCAGAGTTGAATTCTCAAAAAGTAACAAGGTTACAGATGTGAACTACATCAAATTAGGCATAGGGCCAAAAGTGCACCGTAGAAATGCTGGTATGCACAAATGCTTATAAAAGTTTGTATAATTTCTGAATTTAAGCATACGCCAAGTCAGCAAAATTTACAGGAGAAAAAAAAAGGTACATATTGAGGGCTATGTTGATTAGGCGTCTCCAGCAGACAGTGAATATAATCACCCCTGTTTATTGGGGCCTATGTTTTTAGGATACTATCTGATTTCATCCCTCCTCCCCTGCATGTCTGTCATGT
>NW_008824791.1:2442745-2447691 GCF_000699105.1 Pygoscelis adeliae
ATTTTCTGTGTTCAGGAGTACTCAGTCTGTGGGTATGATTTCTTTTGTTTCTCACTATTTGTCTTGTCACCTCTTTTCCTGACTGCTAGTACAGGCTTTGCTGATAGCTTGCTGGTGGATTTTGGTGACTGAGATTGGGAAAACACCTAGAGGTTGCTAATGTATTAAAAATTACAGGGGGTATTCTTACTTTGTCTGTTGCTACACTGACTTCATGGTAGTATTTTCTTGTACCAGCTGAAGACCTGCCTGTCTAGGAACAGCTAGTTTGCAAAATGGGGCAGAAAGTGTTTCAAGAACAGACCTTTATGGAATGTTGAACGGACAAACAAATAAACCAGCCTGCTCTCTGGTACAACGTGACACAGAAAATGAAATCTGAAGAGGTAAGAGAAAAACAAAGCTATGATCTAAACGCTGGAGTATAGTCTTTGAGCAAAACTCCAGGTGTTTTTGTTGTAGTTTTGGGTTTTTTTCCCCTCCTTGTCTCGGTCCTCAGACTCTGTTTGAAATAGTTTTAAAACTAAAACAGCATGATCTAAGCTGACAGCTCCTGACTAATTAACCTTAGCCTGGTGATATGGTCAGTTGTTGGCAGCACTGCCATTCATCACCGCAGAAGTCTATGCAGCTAGAGATGGGCCTGACCCAAAACCCAGATCTGAGCATCTGCACATTTTGGGGAAGCGAGGTATATGGCACAGCCTTCAGAACTGAACACTGTCTTTATTGTTAGCTCAAGTAAACCTCAGATCCAAACCCAAGCAGAATCTGAGCCATTGCCCCTTCAAAGTGTTATATTAGAAATGCTGGGCTGTGGCAGCAGAGGATGAATTGGGTAAGGAAACCATGCTGACCAGAAAGCACACAAAACACCTTGGAATTCAATCTAGCTAAAACTTTTGACAAGGCTACAGTGATATTTCTACAGACGCCTCGCTGAGCAATCGTGCATTGCCACTTCTTAAGGAAGCAGAATTCTTGGCTACATTACAAACCTTGATACTTTACAAGGATAATGCAAAAAGTATAGAATATAATGTGGAACAGCTATAAAAGACATGAATGAGAGTGTAAGAGAGATTTCTGTGGAATGTTCTCATGAAGTCAGGATTAGTTACTTTCTGGAGGAATGGTTTTCCTCTTGGTTATATGATAGCAAGGTTTTGGGGAGTACTGGCATGTTACTCTGGAGATGGCTGTGCTGAATGAACCAAGAACTGCTTTTGACCCTTATTGTTTAGAATTGAGCAAATCTGCAGCAAATAAGGTACTTGGTGAAAGTTTCATGTATGCTGACAGTTACCTGCCAGCCCTCCCACTCCCTGGATCTTTACCCCTGCCCCTTTCCTGGGCTACAGTTCAATGGCAGTAGCGTATGAAGACGTTTGCAGGCCTTGTTGTCCTGTCAGGTATCCCACTGCAGACTGTTCCACTGGTCCTCTTGCCCTGTTCTCCAAGCCTGTCCTGTCTCCAATTTTCCTTCTGTTTCTAATTCAAGTAAGTTATTTGGTCAGGGTTATATGTATGTACGTAAGATGGACTGTGTTCGCACTTTTGCCATATGTATGAGTTGGGCCCAGGTTGCTCAGTTATTTGCTCCAATATTACTTGACAGAGTTGTATTGTGATTTTTGTCTTCATCTCAGAGCTCTCACTCCTTTTCCTTTAGGAAGTCAATAGTCAGCATTCAAAAGGTAAGGATTCCTTATACGTGATGTAGGAGTAAGTCCATAGAAGTAAGGTTATTGGAAGCGAACAGCTGGAAAACCATGAGGAAAGAAAAAGAAGTCAGACAGGTTTCTCCCTAGCTAACCGCTTACACTAGCATCCGCAGTGCTTGGGGCTTCTAGCCCTTCGTGCTGAGCAGTGGGATGCAGTGTTGCCTAGTAAAGATTAAAAAAGTGTTTTCCTATAAAGTCCAGAACATCAGTGTGTGCCAGAAAGTGTGTGAATGTTAAACCTGATGGATTAGGAACACAGGTATGTGCGCCAGTAGCTATGCATGGTATGAATATCAATACGCCTAGTTTGTACTTTTTACACAAAGTGTGTGTGAAGGGAGGTGCAAGTTCTTTTTCCAGCTGCTGCACTAAGGTGGTGTTTTGCACGTCGTGCCTGGTTACGGTGTAACTGATACAAGTCACCTGGGATTTGGCATGTGTCTGGTACCCTAACATTTCAATGCTATAAAAGGTCTAAAGCCTCATGAGCTGCAGGAGTGTTCAGATTTGTGAGACCAAACTTCATGAATCCTCTTTTCTGATTTGTTCCTATAGTCCAGTGATTTGTGATCCCCCAAGAAGTGTGCCGACCAAATGGCTCTATTTACAGGAAAAGGCCTATAAAAAGAGAGAAGCCCGGACCTGAAGCTGCAAGGTTGTATAGTTTAGGGAGGAAAAGGTGGGGGAGGCTGGTCCTGTTGCTGTTTTGCTCAACACAAAGGTTCAATTTCCTTGACAAATGATGGACACTGCCTCCAAAATTGGAACTCTGATCCCAAAGGGGCCCTGTGTTATTATAACATAAAGAATGGTTATTAAACTGTCAGAGGGTTAATAGTTTCATCTTAATAATCTTGATAGATGGTGCACATTTCACCAGTGCTCCAAAAGCCCACGATGAGCTTTAAAATATTTTACTATTGGCTTGCCCTTCATTTCCCAAGGAAGTCTAAGGAGAACTCTTCTTCCTAATAAATTCTTTATCATAACTTAGCCGGTTTTCCCCTTATAGAAGGGAAATATATCCTTTGCTGTGCTGTCTGATTAATCGGTCTAATTTTATCAGGAAAATTAAATTCTCTTCTTTATCTAGGAAGTTATTTAAAGAGGTCTGAGCAAAATCCCAGCCCATAAGCCTGATGACTACTCTGTACAAGCACCTCTACGCTTTATTAACTTATTACTTTTTAAGTGATTTCTGTCTGAAGGATTCCCTTCAAATTTGAGGGCCATTTGTCTTCTGTTCTCAGGATTTCAGGATGACAAATGGGATGTCAGATACGACTTACTGTAAGACCTTAAGGGATTCATATAGGGTAGCTCTTACCCTTACCTCAAAATGCATGTATGAGGTAACCTGTAAAGCTGGCCAATTTTGATGACCAAAACAAATATCTCAACAGCTTTTCAAAAGGCAAAGCAGCTATACTCTTAACTGAAATAGTTCTTAAAATATCATTGATCATTCAGTGAGAAAAAAGAACTAATAAAATATATGTGTATATAAATATGCATGGGAGTTGATCCCAGTCATGGAAATTGCAGTATACAACTAAGGATTAAGATAAGGGAGAGTCTTGGCAATTTTGAAACAATACAAGCCAATGCTTTGCTTCTCTTTGCTCAGACTTGTATCAGAAAAGGAACATGTCCCCAGACGTTCAGAGGTGATGATGATGCACAAGCATCTCCATTTGTATATATCTTTTGTATTTTTCAAAACTAATGCACGCTGAATCCAGCAACCAGGTAGGACTCTGCTAATTGACTTGAGGCTCTATTCTAGCCTCATCATTGACGGAAAGGGCAACAGTTTGCAGTGACGTAGGACTATAAAGGATATAAATCCTTATGCTTTAGATAGGAAGCCAATTTGCAATAGCCTGTGTTTTGGAAGAAATTTCCCAACAGGTTTATATTATTGCGAAATTATGTTTGTTATGGAACTTCTTGTGCCTTCTGGGAGCGACTGTCTTCAGAGATGAGGTATGGGTCTGATATGGCAGTTCTTCTACCAGGGCCATACTCTTGTCCTCACAATTGTTCCTGCACACAGCTCCTAAACAAGATGGGAGATTATACTGACATGCCCAGTGAGGTGGATCGAATATTGTGCTTCCTGATTTAGCTGGAAACGGGCTTGTTGTTATCTCCTTGGATCTCTAGGCTTGTGTTATTATTCTTTCAACTAGAATTTCAACATCCACACCCTGCTGATGGTTACAGGACAGTTACCAGAATTAGCAGTTTTCTACCCTTTTATACAGAATTGCCATGGCATTCCAAATAATTAAGCAGTTTAGCTCAGAACGGTTGAGGTTGGAAGGGACTATGAAGGTCATCTAGTTCAATGCCCCTGCTCAAGCAGGACGACCTACAGTAGGCTGCCCAGGACCATGTCCAGATCGCTTTTGAACGTCTCCGAGGTGAGACACTCCGCAACCTCTTTGGGCAACCTGTGCCAGTGCTTGGTCACCCTCACAGTAAAAAAGTGTTTATCCTGATGTCAGACAGCACCTCTTCTGTTTCAGTTTGTGCCCATCGCCTCTTGTCCTGTCACTGGGCACCACCGAAAAGAGCCTGGCTCAGTCTTCTTTACACCCTCCCTTCAGGGTGGTGTAAACAAGAAGTGATAGGATGAGAGGAAATGGCGTCAAGTTGCACTAGGGGAGGTTTAGATTGGATATTAGGAAAAATTTTTTCACCGAAAGGGTTGTCAAGCACTGCCCAGGGGAAGAGGTTGAGTCGCCACCCCTGGAGGTATTTAAAAGATGTGTAGATGTGGTGCTAGGGACATGGGCAGTGTGCCCAGGTGGCCAAGAAGGCCAATGGCATCCTGGCCTGTATCAGAAATCATGTGGCCAGCAGGAGTAGGGAAGTGATGGTGCCCCTGTACTCGGCACTGGTGAGGCCGCACCTCAAATACTGTGTTCAGTTTTGGGCCCCTCACTACAAGAAGGACATCAAGGTGCTGGAGCGTGTCCAGAGAAGGGTAACGAGGCTGGTGAGGGGTCTGGAGAGCAAGTCTTATGAGGAGCGGCTGAGGGAACTGGGGTTGTTTAGCCTGCAGAAAAGGATGACCGCATCACTCTCTACAACTACCTGAAAGGAGGCTGTAGCGAGGTGGGTGTCAGTCTCTTCTCCCAAGTAACTGGTGATAGGACAAGAGGAAATGCCCTCAAGTTGCGCCAGGGGAGGTTTAGATTGGATGTGAGGAAAAAT
>NW_008824791.1:2447800-2468152 GCF_000699105.1 Pygoscelis adeliae
GGTTGGACTCGATGATCTTAGAGGTCTTTTTCAACCTTAATGATTCTATGATTCTATGGTTTAGTGGTGGACTTGGCAGAGCTAGGTTTACGGTTGGACTCAATGATCTTAAAGTTCTCTTCCAACCTAAATGATTCTATGATTCAGGTATTTATATACATTGATAAGGTCTCCCCTGAGCCTTCTCTTCTCCAGGCTGGGAGAGAGAAGCTTTTCCTCATAATGCTCCAGATGCTCCAGTCCCTTAATCATCTTTGTGGCCCTTCACTGGACTCTCTCCAGTAGCTTCATATCTCTCTTGTACTGGAGAGCCCAGAACTGGACACAGTAGTCCAGGTGCAGCCTCACCAGTGCTGAATAGAGGGGAAGGATCACCTCCCTCAACCTGCTGACAACACTATTCCTACTGCAGCCCAGGATATCGTTAGCCTTCTTTGCTGCAAGGGCATGTTGCTGGCTCATGTTCAATTTGGTGTCCACCAGGACCCCCAGGTTCTTTTCTGCCAAGCTGCTTTCCAGTTCGCTGGCCCCCAGCATATGCTGGTGCCTGGGGTTGTTCCTCCCCACTTGCAGGAAATTCCTCCCCAGGTACAGGAGAGCTACTCATTGGTTGTTGATTAGTTTTTTCAATTCTTCACACAAGGCATTGAGGGATAATTTGCCATCTAATAAAGCAGAGTAAGTTATGACAATAATGCAGACAACAGCATACTGTAAGGTAATACACACAAGTTTGGAGGAAGACACTAAAACATACATGAAAGCCTTTTATTGATTGCCTAGAAAGGGGATCTAGAGATAAAAAATAGCTGCAGAAACGGAAAAGGGAAAATACAAATGCTACAGGGTTCTGTTCTTGGAGACTCCTCATTTACAGTTCACTGCCTTCTTTTAAGTTTTAATGCTTCACAATAAACCAGACTAAACACTCAACATTTGTACATAACAATTTGAAATGTACACCTTTATAAGATTAAATGTATACTAGAGCATGGAGAAGGCTGTCCATTATTTGTGTGAATAAATTTGATATAGATTCAGTGGTCGGGCATAGCTATATATGATATAAACTTGAGGGGAATACAGTGTGGGAATGGCCATGGTGCCACCTCTTTTATCTGTAAGGAAAGTGCACTGAAATATCCTAAACCTCACAAAGCACAAAGTCTGGAGAAGTACCTTATGGTAAAAGATGAAACAAAACAACCTGTATTCTGTCCTTCACTGTCAACATGATAACTCATAAGTGTTCTTTTTCTCTGCATCTTTCTCCTATTATTATTATTCTGTCTGAGCTAAATGACCTGTGACAGATGACAGGATAGTTCATGGACAAAAATCACACTCAAAATTGGATATATTGTGAGAGTATTGTAACCTGCTATGCTGAAGCTTAACAGAAATGCAAAAGAATTTTTTCTTCAGTCTAGGACAAGTTTCCAGGTAGCTGATTCAATTAAGTGCAGGATGAGTCTTCATTGTGTTAGACTTTTCTGATTGAAAGATTGGTTTCTGTGACTTTGTATGGAAGGTAACAGCAGCGGGAACTGACCGGTTAAATATGTGATGGCAGATCACACTCAATACTGCAATAAACATAATATAATCTTCCTGGCTTCTGTGGTTTTTTCCCTGAGGTTTTGGATAGCAAAAATGTTGGAGAGCAAAGGAAGCGATGGGAGTTATACTGCATCAAGAAATACTGATTTACACACTAGGCCAAAGCTTGTATGTGTGGGTTGTTTTTTGGGGGATTTGGCGGCGGGGGGGCACGCATCGTTATTTTTTTAATGATGAGGTTTATGGAGCAAATTGTATAAGGAGGTTTTCGCTCTTCCATCGTAGGAGATTTGTAAAGAACAGTTTGGAAAGCCTGTCATGAATGGCCTAAATATAATGGTCCTGTGTTGGGACTGGGGGGATGAAGTCAATGACTTCTTAAGGTCTCTTCTAGCTATATTGTTCTATAAACCTGTGCCACCATTGGAGCTGGGCACATATTAAATTTGCTGCCAGTGCATTTTTTCCATGTAAGGTAACATTTTGCTCCTTCACTGAATAGATAACAAGTCCTGACTTGTGAGGCCACCTTTTATTCTTTTGCAGTATGTTAATCTGGTGGCAACCTGCCATTTTTTTAGGAGCACTTTAATAAAACAAAAGTAGTATGCATTAATTGTAGTCCCTGAGTTTGTAGCCCTTTCTCTGTAGTTGAAGTATTACTTATGCTTACTTATGGGCAGGGCATATTTCTTGGTTAATGAGTTCTTATTTTTATGTGCTACTTTCAAACTCCATGTGGATTAGGCAGATTCTTTCCTAACCAATGCTATTCTCTCTTCTCCGTGTAAATCCAGCATTTGTTTTATTGCTGATGTCCCAGATGGCTCTGGGATAGGTTTCTCTGATGCTGTGGTATAGCTCATTTCTGTCAAAGATGGTTGGAACAAAAATGGCATCAGTTTGGTTCTGCCCCCTTCTTATCATTCCATTTAAATGTTGTTTAAATTTGGGGGCAGGTGAGTGATTTGTTTGAAGTTTACGACAACAGAATGAAAGGATAGGGTAGTTTAAAGATAAAGTTGAGGCAATTTTACTCATCTTGTCCAAGGAGCTTGTGACTGAAAGATGTTGTTGGGTTCTTCAGCTGCTCCTTGAAACATGGTTTGGTTCACTAAATGCTTATTTATGTTTGGTTTTAATTCTGTATCTGGTAACTCAATGGCTGTTGCTGGTTTACTTTTTTTTTATTTGACCTGCAGAGTTAGTTGTTATTATCCCCTCTCAAAGTACTTTTCTTGAAAATAATGTCAGACATGCACTTCCTGCCACTTTTCAGCAGCTTGCTAATGCTGATCCCAAGGATCATATTGTATCTTGTTTGCAACAGCAGCATCAAATTACAAATCGCTTTTACAAGAAATTCAAGATAGCAAGTCAATATTTTACAGAACAACTTGGGTTTTCACTGAACAGAAGCGGTTTGCCTTGCCATGTAGCACTTCAACAGCTGAGCTCAGCTGAGGTTTGCATGGATTTTTATTGGGAAGATAAAGGTCTCCGGCTCTGGAATTCATTTTCTCTGAATCTCACCTTCTTTTGACCAAGCCTATATCTGATGGCCAGTACTGTATGGCTCATAGGTCTGTCGGTCAGTGATTTGTGTAAATTTTATTTTTTGTATGTGAGAAAAAAGGTTTATGTGCTAGGGGAGATAAATTCTCTGTTGTATTGGCATGGTGTCTGTCCTCCAGTGATTATCTATGCTTCAGAGGTGTGAGGAGGATGTAAAGGCTGTCTAACTGCCTGGCCCAAGGTCCTCTCAGATGGAGGAAACTTCAGGCATTAGAGTCCATCCAGCTGTTTTGTGTCACTGGGTCTCAGGGATGCTTGGAGCATGGGCAGTCAGGAGATCCAAGCTACAGCCATAACTTACAGCAGCTTCAAAGGTCTGAATGTTGGAGAGAGTGCATAAACCACACCTTGTCTCCCTCTTGGGACTGACTGCAGCTGAGCTAAACCCAAAGTCCTGGACTGCTGTAGTTAGGTATATTTTATATTTGCTGTGCCCAGTTGTTGAAGCCCTGATGATGTGTAATGAGTGGGAATTGGAATCTGATCTATCTGGGGGGTAATGCATGTTAAAATGACTGACTATGGGCTGTTCAGAAATAATATGGAGTTGATATAATTTTTTTAGCGTGGCTGGTAAGCTGGAAGTGTAGTCATCTTGAATGCATATTCACCAGTGTTCTCACTAGCAAAATTTGAAGTGAGGAAGAGGGTATTTTCCCCTTCAGGCTACTAAGTCATCTTACAGAATACCATGTATGACCGTCTAAGCATCTTTCTGCAATACAGACAGTTTATGGGCAGCTTCAATTTGAGAGACACATACTGACGGTGTCATGCAGCCAGTAGTGAAATTTTGTTAGAATTTCTGAAATACTAGAAATTTAAATTTTCCTATATCATATGTGTTGCACTTGGGACCCAGTAACTGCATTTTTATACTTCAGGATGATACATTAACAAATATTAATCTTTAGCCCGTTAGATGGCGAATACATAGGCACTAGTAGTTATTGCCTATGGAAACTCAGAAAGGAAAGAGGAGCTGTTTGAATGGTAGCATCTGCCCTGGCCTTCCTAGGGGGCTGATTTCCCAAAGCTGAAGAGAAATAGATGGAAATCTGAAAGGAAAATGTAATAGAAAACTGTGAATCAACACTTGCTGTTAAAAAGACTTTCTTAAACAGTTAAGATTTCTCAATTCTATAACAAAGCATAATAATTTCAGGCAAAGGCCCATTCCAGAACAAGAGGAAGTACTAACATACAACAGATGGAAGAAGGAGACATGGCGGTCAAAGCCATTGAAGACGTTAGGAAGTGGAGAAGATGGGAAAGTTCTTCCCAGGAGAAATCCATGCCATGACAACATTGTTTTACAGGCTGATGTCTACAGAAATTTCAAAGGCTGTTAGAGATAAAATTAGGGAAACGGTAGAGACCTGTTGTACTGGGTGCCCAGGTGCTGTTGTGGGGGGGGAGCGCGGCAGGGCAGCCTCTGTGAGGAGCAGCCGGGGCTGCCCCGTGCACACAGATGGCTTCAGCTGGCTCCAACTGACCTGCCGCAGGGAACAGCCGAGCCCCTCAGCCACGGTGGTAATTTTGAGGAGGTTGTTGAAGAGTCTCTCTGGGACATTAACACCCAGACTTGCTGATTTAACGTGCCTTTTATCAAGGTTGCAAGAGAGTTACATAAAATCATATTTTCTATTCTCTATATGTTTTGGATTACTGGGGAAATTGCAGAATTCCTATTTCAAGATGAATTTAGTGATATGGACAAGTAAAATTCATATTAGCATGATGTCTATCTCCAATTCAGTATTGGGCAAAGGATGCAGACTTGATTTAATAGAGAATTGATAGATTTAAATAAAAGTAAATGCTAGAAGTGAGTTTTTGAAGAATGTCAGTCAGATTTATGGATTTTTGATTAAGGACTTCATTGATATCCATGAAGATATAATAGACTTAGACATTGATATAGAGTTTGATGTAATATCGTGGTTGCTTAAAGATGTAGCACCCTTTGGGTTTGTCAATGTGCCTTTAATTTATTGGGAACTTGCCAGTAGTTCTCAATGAGAAGCCATTACCCAAAACCAGAGTGGCACTATTCGTGCATCTTAATGGCCCATACCAGGTCTATGGTATTCGATATCCCCACCCATCATCTGGAAGTAAATGCACCTTAAGGCTCGTAAAATTTGTAGCTGATATAAAGGGCATCAAAATGTTAAATAATGTCGAGGTCAAATGGCAGCCTTGCAGATCTAGATCACTGACAAGCTGAGCTCCACTCATACAAAAGTCACATTCAAATAATATGGATTTTGATTCAGTCAAGCGTAAAGTACCACAGATTTAGAAACTGTAGATGGAGGTGGTAGCTTTGAAACAGGGAATTATATCCTCACAAGTAGGAAGGGGCTTAGGTGTTGGCATTAGACAAGAATCTTAAGCTTTCAATGCAAGGTTGTGTCAAAAAGGCCTGCTGAGAGCTGGGGCTGTTGATAAGGAATTAAGGAGAAGGATGAAAAAAAGGATTTTATCTCTGTGTAGTGTGTTGGCAAAAACTCTGTTGAAGCACTTTCCTTAGTTCTAGAAAAACTGTATTTTACAATCTGATGTTAAAAATTACAGCCAGTGTAGAAAACAGGCTCCAAAGCCGTCCAGAGACTGGAGAAAACTTTTAGCAATGAGAAATGCAAAACCAGTTCAGTCTGGGTAGGTATCAGGAAGATGACTTTGAGATCACTTGATTGCAAAATGTAAGTACGTTCAAGGAGAGAAAATACTGAGTAGTAATGGAGTCTTCAAACTGTGTGTTGTAATGTCGCTGGTACAAACTCACAGGGGAAGTGTTTGGGCTCCGAGTTGCTGTTTTTTGAAATCAAGACTCAGTGTCTCTCTGAAAGATATCCTTTAGCTGTACAAAAGTTACTGGGCTTGTTTAATTGGTAACTGGGTAAAATTTAGTGGCATGTGATACACAAGAGGTCATTCAAAATGATTGTAATGGTCTTGTCTGCCTTTAAGCTCTATGAATTAATGTTTAAGTTAAGCTCGGCTCCTTCATCTGTAGGGTATGATAGGCTGTTTGTATTTCATTTTATTCTCTCGTACAAGCCTTACTTTACAGCCTCCAATATTTATATACATGAATTGAGGAGAGGTGACTCTGCAGTTGCTCATCCCCGAACCACAGTGCGGTTTGTATTTGTGATCAGGCCAGCCTGACCTGTAACCGCTTGCTCAAGGACCGACGATGCCCATCAGTTTTTGATAACACCCAATGCTGTGCCTTTAAGTACCGTGCAGCCCAGCCCCCTGTGTTTGGGGGGAATCAGCTCTGCCAGCTTTAATCACTCACCTTAGCCTTGCCCAGAGAAAGGAGCCGAAAACACCACTCAGCAAGGCTGTGAGGCCATGAAATTGTGTTAAGCAACACTCATGAAAATGACTGGATTTGCTATTTTAGTGTAAGTGTCTAAATGTTTTTGAAATTGTAATTTTCTTGTGCTGTTATGTGTAAAGGTGACCGCTCTGTATTGGGCCCTTGGCAGTTTGCTCCAGACAGCTCATCAGCTTGATTCATTTGGCGGGGTGGTCAGTCAGCACCTTCTCTGCAGCAGTAAAGCAGGATTGAGCTCTTCTCTGATTTGCTAGGATATAATGGCATCTACTAGAAATGCAGAACTTTCTGAAGATGCATTAGGGTTTTATTTTTGTGGCAGCAATATTCGTACCAGGGGTACAAAGATTTTAACCCTTATTTGGCTTGCTAACAGCCATGCAGGAATAGGAGGGGCAGGAATCAGTCGCTTGAGGAATCCTGAGCTCCTGCTGGAGAGACGGGCCCGAAGGAATACATTTCTGCAGTCAGCTCTCTTCGGCTCTCACTTACATCTCGTGTTTAAAATTGCAGAACGGAACCAAGGTTTGTGATGTTTGGGTGTCACTGCGTTTGGCCACATGATGGCACACATCAGTCAAACGAACATTACAATATTATCCGAGGAACTCCTGTGAATGGAGAGGAATTAAGGCTCCTGTTCAGGGCTGTGGCGGTCAGGGTTTATCCTCCCTAGCTGCTGTTTTGATCTGCAATTTACCGTGATCACAGTGAGGAACAGTGGTGGTGTTTCAGCCACAAGCTGAAAAAAATACTGAAAAAAATGAAGGAGAAAAAAAAGGGTCTGAAGCAGGAGCAAAAAGCATGTCTGGCAAAAAAGTCAGCCTTTAAAAGGGCCTGGTTGCGAGAAAACTGTTGTTATTCTGGTTGTGTTGCTTTGTGTTGTTTTGGGTTTCTCTTCAAAGGATCAGTAAACACCCAGGAGTCAGGAAAGCCTTTTTATTTTTCCAGGATATAGAAGAGAAATAATGTTGTACTTCCTTTGAGATGTGAGGTGGGGGATTTTTTTTTGGGAAATAGTTTTCTAGTAAATAATGCTTTTTGCCTCCCCGGTGATACGGAGATGGCTCGTGAAAACATCTAAGTGTACTATAGGATCAAAGTGGTCTAGCATGTTATCAGTCAGTCAAATAGTGTTTAATGAAAATCGGCCTCAGAAGTTACTATGAAATTTATACTTTGTTTATTACAGCTTCAGTGGTGTTAGTTCCTGCAACCTGCATTTATTTCTACTATGTATAATTACGAATAAAACAGCAAAAGCTTGTTGGTATCATAGCTCTCACCCCCCCTTTTTTTTTTTTAGCATAATTTGCATGAAGGAGAACTCCCAGTTGAATGGAAAATGTGGAAGTATATTTCATATTAATTCTAATGGTAGCAGCTAAAGACCAGCAGCCCATGTAGCAATGCTGCATAAACATATGCAGTATTTGAGTTACAGACCAAACATTCGTGGGGATGTAGAAAATAAGTGCAGGGGCTGTAGAAACCTCCGTGGGCTCTTGCATTTTACTATGATGCAAATATTAAGGACAATGAGAGGAGTATAGAAAATAGTTGTCAGGATATTTGCAGCACTGACTGCAAGGTAGCAGTCCTTTTTCCCATTCAGAGTTTCTCTGTGGCAAGTGGTACCTGGCTGAAAAAAGATAAGGAAGGACACATGAATCTGAAGAAAGATTTGGACAGAGATTTTCCAAGGCTAGGCTAACTGCTGGGAACTGATTATCTTAATAGTGTTGTTCTCCACCGCCCCTCATCACCCAATAGCTTTAAAACCTTGTGTGTTTTTGGAAAAGCAGAAAGATTGAACCACTTCACTTCCAGTGCACTTCTTGCAATGGGGAAGGAGGGCAATACCCCAGCCCCACTGCCTGTCTGGTGGGGGGGCTCGGTTTCTGTATTGCCATCTGAAACATGCAGAGGTTGTGCGTAGCTGTCAGGAGAAGCCTCTCGGGCCACTTTGAAAGATCTTGTGTCTTTATTAACAATAATTTTGTGGGTGTACTTCTGGTTTTAAGCATAAGTCAGCAAAATGAAAGATAAACACATAAAAAAGAAAAAAAAAAAAAAGCAAAACCCGCACCCCTAAGCCCTCAGCAAGCTCCTCACTCATAAGACAAAACGCAGTCAGGTCCCTGAAGTGAATATGAAAATTCCCAAGCATCAAACAAGCATTTGACATCTTTGTTAGTAAACAAACACAGCGGTTTCATTTCTTGTGACACTGAGTTATGGTACAGCATGTTCTGCCTCCCTCTCTCTCCCTTTCCTTGTGCTTTTCTCTCTTCTCCTCCCGCCACCATTGCTGGCAAGCTGATTCCAGAGGCCAATGACAACACCCGTGTCTCTTTCAAGTTGAGTGCATTTGTTAGGCATTCGAGAGGGTTGCTTTCTTGCCCTTGGGTACCCTGGCACGCAATGTGAAAGATGCAGGAGTTCACGGACTGCTGAGTGCTTAGCTGCTGCACTTTCCTAAGTGAAGGCAACTAGCGAGCAAGTACAGCAATTAGAAATAAAAGAAAATATTTTTCTGTGGGGAATGTTTGTTGACCCCACAGCTGTTAGTTAAAATGGAAAAAAATGATGAAACTGTCTCTGTAGAGAGAGAAGAATTCTTTTTTTTTTTTTTTTTAAAGAGGCAAAAATGCTTTCCTACATAAAATTCATTGTACCATACAGAGAAAACACCACATTTTGAACTCATGCTTTTAAATGTACCTTTTCTAACTTTATCTTTTACAGTAAACTATCATTAAAAAATGAGTTTTGAAAATGTCCTGGTTTCGGCAGGGATAGAGTTAATTTCCTTTCTAGTAGCTGGTACAGTGCTGTATTTTGGATTTAGGGTGAGAACAATGTTGATAACTCACCGATGTTTTAGTTGTTGCTAGGTAGTGTTTACACTAGTCATTGCCAACTGAGGTTAAACCATGACAACATCCTGATTCTTAGTGGTTATCTCAAGCTGTATTTGTCATGCCTTTCCTTGTGAAGAATTACCTTGTGAGAAATTTCATAAACAATCCACCAGCTTTTGCATAGTTATTTTTTTGCCTGGAATACAGTCAACACAGTTTTCCAAATGAGAAGTACAGTGCAAATCAGATGCTCAGAATTCCATCCAATTTTGCATTTAGAGAAAACACAGGCTAAATCCTCAAACTTGCAAAAATTTTTGCTGAACACAGATGGTCAAGACCTTGGTTTTGTATCTTATCAAATTAAATTGTCTTGGGTCCCTGACTGCCATACTAAGGTACTCCACTAATCTGTATCCAAAGAAAAGTTATATTCCTAATTTGCTTCTCTCTGGTACCCTTTTTGAAGTACACTGTCACAGAGAGGAACTAAGTTTCATTGTGGTACTTGTCATTGGGTAATATATTCTGAGGTTTCCATTGTGTTACTTGCATGCCATGATGAATATATAGGTAAGAGGCCTTGAGTGAAATTGGAGCCAGATCAAGCTCTGTGTTCTTGCTTCAGATTACCTGTAATCTGTCACTCAGTTTTAGGTCTGGTGGTTGTGTTGGAGCCTAATGCCGTTAGGTGCATTTGATTTTGATGGTAGGTATGCCACTTCAGATAGAAGTATGATGACTGGATAAAGCCAAAGGACTTCCTGAAAGACTTCAGTTGGAAACAGTACAAAGAAGCAAAAGAGAAGTTCAGTTATGCACGTTCTTGTGGGGGAGGAAATGGAGTGCTGAGATCAGAAAAGCACAGGAGCTTTACTGTGAGTGTAGAAAGGACATCCATATACCAAATAAAGTCTTTGGTCTCTAGGAAACGCCCTATGAAATCTTTCAGTCTTAATCTGCTGGATGGCTGAGGAATCAGGCAGTCCACTACAGAGCTCAATATTTTGTTTCCCAAATGAATACGCTTGAATTAGATGTTGTCTCCTGATGTCCTCTCTGGCAAGGCAATACTTCTGTTGCTGTCTTGGGCCTGCTGGCTGTTGTTGAGTTGCAAGGCAGGAAGGTCTCATGAGCAGCCTGTGAAGAATCCAAAATCCAACACCTAATGTGTCCAAGTGCCAGCTGCCTACAAAATCTCACTGACTGCTGTGGCAAGAGACACTGTGTCCCTTTGGGAATGACGCTCATCTCGTCTGCCTAGAACCGGTCCATGGCATCACGACTTAGGCACGTGGCCGTAGGTCCAGGAGAGCAGAGGGTGCTCTGTCCCCAGTGTTTCACTCCTGGGAATGCCAGACACGTGCCCTACACCAGCTTGAGGAGGGTCCTGCAGACAAGTGTCATGGAGCCGCAGACTAACCCACAGATGCAACCAATAAGGTACAGTAATATGGATTAAGATGTTGAGCTCCAGTTCAACTTCCAGTGAACTTCCTTCATTTCAAATTGTTCCCAAGACTCCTTTTCCCTTCATACCCTTAAAAAGTGATCACATTATTCTTGGGTTGTTGCATATGGGCTCGAATGGAATTTAAACTGACTGCCTGACAATGATGAATGAATCAACTCCAAATCTCTTGATGTGGATGAGCTATATAGCATAACAATAATATTGTTGTTTAACATTTATGTTGAAGTAATACCATGAGCAATCTCAGCCATTCGGGGACCTGTTTTGTCAGGAACTGAATAAAGCACATAGCAAAATAACAAGTCTTGTTCCGAAGACAAGACTGTCTAAAAGACAAGCTGTACTAGTTGAAGGAGACAAACAAAAAAGACAAGGAGCAGAATGATATAAATGACAGTTGCATCTTTATAGAGCTTTACAGACCCTGTGTGCTGCTTAATTTTCTTGCATGGTTGATCTGCCATGTTGATTCTGGATCTTGCTCAGCCCTTTCCACTTTCATCATCTTTACCTGTGCTGCCAAACAAACTCTTAAACCTCAGTTTTTGCTGGCAAAGTTTAGAAAATATTGAAAAAATGAAGCTGTCCAGGAAATTCCCCATGACACTTTACTATTACCTTTGGACCATACCCCTTGGTTGGCTTTCTGTACCTCAACATCCATATTCAAGCTTACTTGAATGAGTTCTTCTATGCAAGATGTTTGTGAAGCAGTCTGTCAGATTCTTTACTTAGATCCAACTGTATTGAATCTGCTACGTTCCCTCCCATTCCTCACTTTGTAATGTTTTCAAAATTGAAATTGGGTCTGTCTGGAAATATTTATTTATTTATTTATTTATTTTCAACTGACTCATCCTTGCTACTGTTCATGGTTCCCTGTGTCCTGCAGGGGAGGAATTTTAAATCATTCATCTAATTGGTCTAACTATTTTCTCTGGGAGACCAGTGCCATGAATTTTAATAAAAGCAAACTTAGACCTCTTATTTCAAGAGGAGTAGAGTATTCTGTTGACTGCTTTTGGAAGTCCCAGATTGGTTGTACAGTGCTGCAAATACGTTTGTTTTGTTTTTAAAAAAAGGAACGTCTTAATAAGATATTTAAAATAAAAGTATTTTTTATCACATAGATAAACTTTGTGCATATATGCCCATGTGCATGGAGATACTAACAAACATGTTAAGAGAACACTGGGGGTCTAAGGCCACGCTCCTGGAAATCCCTAGATCAAGGTCCTGTATAGAAGCTTAATTTGTTTCCCTATATCCTGTGTATATTACGACACAATGTTTGGTTATATGGTCCCATGATATTGCTTGCTGCAGTATCTCTGACTTGGGAATCTTGGGCCCTCTCCAGGCTTATGGAGCTGAATGAGCTCTACCAGCATGTGCTCTGCTCCTTACTGAGGCAGTGTTTGACCTGCCTATCACATTGCCTTCAAGTTGTTCATGTGCAGTCCTGGCTGTCTTGGAAGATGCAGTGAGAACGTGCAGTGTCCTACACTGAGGAGAACCACATCAGAGCTGGAAATTAAAATGTCCACAGTCAAACCAATGCCTCTATGTAATTAGCTCTTTTCAAGGAAGGCTGACTAGACTAAAAATTGTGCACAACATGCCTGGATGGCACAGGCAAACCCGAAAATGCACTAAAACAAAATACAGCCTCCTACTGACCCAGGAACAGAGAAGACTTCCTTCACTGGTATGACCAGGACTCTTCCTTCATGTAGGTGCTTACCCATGAAGTAGTTAGACATCATCTAGTCAAAGGATATAACCACACAAATGTTACTTTTTGGAAAGCATTCTTCTAGCCTGGATGACTTGTACCATATTATTTAGCATCATTTCTGTTACTTTGTGAGCCTATACTAAACTGGAAGCATTACTTGATTGTTGTCAAATAGAAACAGGTCTGTGTGCTAAATTTAAGTGCCCAGGGAAACTGAGTGAAGTATATATACTTAAAATCTCAAGTTGTGATAATACGATCATGAATAATTCCAAGTGATAAATTATTTGTTTTTCATTTTTTCATGTGAAGAGGATGAAACAAGACTGTACCTTGCTCTGAAATGACATAGTAATTGGGGTTAGTGCAGATTACTGCATTTGTCCTGGCTTGACATTATATTAAGATTAGTTAGAATTACTTTAAATCAAGATAATGCTTGTCAAAGGCCTCAAACTATCTGTCTTGGACTGCACTGCCCTCTACTTAGCTGCAGAATAGGTACAGGCTTGGCCATTTTAGCATCTACCTGCAGTGAGACTGTTGCAAACCACATTTAACTGTGCTTTGGATATTGATCATTTTATGGAGTCAGAATGCTTTCTGGATTAGCTAGGGAAGAGTGGTGTGTCTCTCTCAAGTAACTGTAGTATTGCTGCCCAGCCAATCAGATTCTTGGGCAATTCAAACAAAAATTGTATATGGATGGAAAGAAGGCTATTATGGGGCTGGATTACATTAAAGGGAAAAGCAAAAAGCCATGGATAAAACTGAACAGAGGAACACAAAGGAATAATGAGAAAAATAAATATATATGCCAGTAAATTGCTAAAACTGGTTGCTGTGATTACTTGAACAGTATGTCAAAACACATTTTGAAAAATCATGATATGCCATTCTTGTGAAGACTGCAGTGTTGAAGAAAAATGAAATAATGGGAGAAGGGGATAAACTCCAAACGCCATCTTGTCTTTTAAAGTACATACCGTGTTCTGCATGTCCAAGTTCGACAGTGTAGTCATCTCAGAGATGCCTTTTGGCCACCATAAGCCTTAGTCAGGAAAACATGCAGCAATGTTCAATGAAATGTGCAGGAAGGGAAAATTTTGTTGTAGTTTATTGAATGATTGATGGTAATTTAAATCCAGTTCAGAAAAGCTGTTATGTTCTTGAATCATTTCTTGGCTAGTGTGCTAATAAAAATGCACTGTATAGTGCTATTGCTGAATTTCAAACAATTTAATAATAAAAAGTTGCTTACTGAGGAACAAGAGGGGTTCCTCCAGAAGATGGATATATGATAGTAATTATGAGGGCAATGGACTGGGCCTTGCTTATATTTGCTAAACAGAGAGAAACATTACAAAAGCTTTACTGATTTCAGGGGTGAGTTAAGCATTTAGGAGGCCATTACTTCTTGATTTAAAGTGAGATTTAGTATGGAGGGTATTTAAAAGTATTACCAGGCCTAAATAACAAGAGGAAAATCTGAAAAAGATTTTTGGTATTGGGGAGATTTCAGTCTCCTCAATGGAAATTTGTAATCAATGGAAATTAGGCTTCATGGTGCCTAAATTGCACCTGAGAATGCAAATATAACCTCCGAAGTCACTTAAGCAGACTAGAAGACATGGTGTCTTGGTTTGCAAAAAGAATCATCAAGGACGATGTCCTTGAAGCAGAACAGTCCTCTGCAATGGGCAGGAATTCCAGCAGGCGTGACAGAGGGTCATCATGAATGAACAGGGAACTCCTCACTGAGCTCAAATGCACAAAGGCAGCATATACAAGGTAGAAGTGGGGATGAGCTGCCCAGGAGGAATATAGAGATGCTGCCTGAGAGTACAGGGACAGAGCTAGGGAAGCCCAAGCTTAGCTGCAGCTGAAACTAGTGAGGGATATGAAGGGCAACAGGACAGGGTGGAATAACTGCAGTGGCAGCAAAAGGAAGGTGTAGCAAAGAAAACATGAACCTACTGCTCAGTGGGGCAGAAAACCTAGTGGTGAAGGACAGGGGAAAAATATGAGGTTCTTGATACTTTTTTTTTGCCTCCATTTTTTTGCCTTACCATTGCTTGGCAAGGCAAGCCCCTAAAGATACAAGCCCCTCCTTGGGGAGCAGAATTCATCTGGAAAATAGTTTTCAAATGTCTCTATTGCACAGAAATCCCCTGTTCTCCCTGCCCAGAATGGTTATTCTTTCTATTTGGAGTTAGCTATCTGGGTGTAAAATCCTGACTTCGTCAAAGCTGCTTTTGGTATCAGTATAGAGAACTTCATTCTGGCTTTTGAGACCCTTTGAAATACTTTAAAAAATGAGCTGAAGTTATAACCAATCAAAACATATCATAATTATGTCTTTTTCCTGTTAATGTCTTCATGGCAAAAGGCCTTTGCAGCTAAAGACTGGTGAAAGTGTGTATCTGTGTGCATATGCTATGTGTACATAGCTGTGTGCATGCCCACATACACATATATATGTATATACACATACATGTTCAGAAGGACAGCCCTAAAGGACTGGAGTCATGCATTGGTGAACCCTCTGGTTAGGGTATAGTCCTAAATAGGAGGAAGTACAAGGGAATAACCTGGGTACTCAGGTAATACCATTTATTTGGTTTTGATGGATGTGGTTTTAAGGGCACTGCTGTGCATATGATAATTTGGTTTTTTTTTTTTTTCTTCTGATGATGAATTTGTGGAACATGACTCTGTCACCTCTGTCTTTCATCTGCCTAATTCTACAGATATGCCGAAATACCCAAAATAAATAAAAGTAATCAGAGAACCGCAGGACCTGCAAGATAAAGTGGATGCTTACGTGTTTGGTTTGCCATCTGCTTTATTTTGGACCAAATACCCGTGTGTTCAGTCCAAAACAACAGCGTGCATTTCTTTTATTATTCATGCTGCCTGCCTCATATTTAACCGTATTGTTGTTATTTTATTACAACTCTTTACAGATATGAATTAGGTAATTAAAAGTCCTCTGGAAAATTTTTAACACCTGTTCTGTGCCTTAAATATTGTTTACAAAATTCAGAAAGCTGTGAAACTTTATTTTATAGAACAGATCATTATTATTTTAAAGTGCTACACTTTCTTTGCACTTCTATTTTGTGAGGAAGCTGTTGAAATCAAAGAGAAAGCTGGCTGCTACTGGCTCTAATTATTACAAATTATGTGACAGTTGTTGCAGCAACAGACAGGAAAAATGATTTTTTTAATTTTTTTTTTTTCCCTGAAAATGATGTTTCCATGTTGAAATGAAGAGTTGCTAGTGGCTAGTTTTTAAACTGATAATTTCAGTTGGCTTTACTCCACAAGGAAAACACCTGGCAAGCTGCCTGATCCCAGCCAACTCTTGTTAACCTTTTGGCCTTCACAGTAACTATCAGCAGGCATCAAGTCAGCGCTACTAATAAACTGGCATTAAAACTTCCACCTGCTAATAGCATCTTCTTGCTTTTCAGTATTAAATAAAAGGAAATGATCTGTTTAATTACAGTCAAAGAAATTTGGCAATGCTGTGCTGCCTTGGATGGTGATAATAATAATGAAATGTATTTAAGGACATGGCTACATGAACTGATTGCTACTGGGGTAAGCTAGAATGGCAGTAGCTGTTGTATGTTAACTTTTTGCATGTAAGCTTTTTCCTGTAATAAATGTGAAACATCTTATTCTCAAGTGAAGGTAAGATAAACTGGGGATAGTCTTTTCAAAAATATGTCTAGGCAGTTGTAAGCAAGGTTGTATCCAAGGAAATTTTTTTTTCTCCTCGTTGCTGCTCCCCTTAATCATTCCACTTTACTGGTGATTCTTTGCTTGCTTGCTTGCTTGCTTGTTTGTTTGTTTCCCCCCCGTTAGCAAAAAGGCAGAGCATGCATCACTTACTCCTTCCTAAATGAAGTTGCAGCAGGCCAATTAAGGATAAACACTACAAAGCCAAGGTAGGTTCAGCTGAAGCTTTCCTTTCTTGAATTAGTAAGACATTCAACTCATTTTCAGAGTGTTGTTCTGCCCTTTCCCTCTTGCTGTTCAAGGAGGCTTGTCCTCCGCAGACCAGGTGCCCCACCTGCCCTTGCTTATGAACTAGCACATGCTGACCAAAATCTTTCTTTACCTTGTTTGTAATGTATCATTGCACTTACATACTATAGGCTGAAGAGGGTGTAAGAGGGCCCGTTACCATACTGTTTACTCGCTGGAAGAAGACACATCTGGGAAAAGCATTGGTGAACCCCCTGAGACCTCTGGGGACAAAAGAGCAAAGGAAGATCTTGAGCCAATTGTGCTAGCTACTTCAATATTTATTTCTCACTCCCTATAGCTCCCTCACAAGCCATTATACTGCTGCTTTTTCCTGTATCTGTGTAGTATACTCTTTTCCAATGGGTACTGTGCAGATGCTATTGATTTTTAACACCTGCCTAAACAACGGTTCAATCTGGAGTTTTTCTTATATTAAGAATTTTCATTCCAGAGATTTCCAGAGTGCCTTATAAACAAATATTGCTTGATTCAGCTTCAAATTTCCTTCATACCATAGGTGTATAATAAGTTTCTCTCCCCCCTGCCCCCCCCCGTTTTTGCCTTTTCTCGAGGAACTGGAGCATAAAGTAGGTGATCTGTCCTACTAAGTATATCTTCTTCTAGGTCAAAGAGAAAGTCTGTGGCAGACCCAAGAAAAGACTGAAGAGATACCTTTAGCCACAAAATCAATCCTATTCTGGTATTCTATGTGCAGCAATGAAGCAGGGGGAAGGTATTGGGAAGTAGCTAATATTTTTATTCTATTAGGAGGGTGTTCTCGCATTCTGATTTTTCTGTCTAACTTTTCAGGAACACATGTAGGAAAAAAAACTGGGGAAGCAAAAACCTTGCCTGGAAGTCCCATGTGGGATGCAGGCTGGGTTAGTATTTCTGTCTTTCAGGCATGCATGCTTCTTTGCTTCATTTTCCAATTCTTACCCAGATGCCTTGAATATTTTAGGACAAAATTAGCTGGATATTGAAGCACCGATAACACACTTCAATCGCCCTAGAGATCTGGTTTGGATTTTGGAATGTTTTGGAACAGGGAATACAAATACCACTTCCTTAATCGTATTGTAAGTGGAAGAAGCAATGCCCTACTGACAGTTGGTCCTCTTACCTGTTCCAGAAGGTGTTGCTACCTTCACAATGTGTTTTCAGCAGAAAGTGATTTCATAACAATATTACAAGCCATCTGAATTCCAACAATTTTAATAACTTGAAATATAAAGATCTATCAAAATTAAGATTACCCTTTTAAAAAGAGGTGCAATGCAACAGTACTTTGCTCTTAATTATCCAGTGGAATGTTTAATAGGTGGGAATGTTTGGACCAGCAAGCTCATTAATTGCATAATAAATGGAACAAGGAGATATATTATATCCATTGCACTGGCTACAGGTCAGTGAGTTAACAGGTCCCACAACGTGTTCCAACTTTTCACTACTTACAGCCGGAGAAATAAGGACTCAGGTGGAGGAACTATAAAGCCAAGGGAAACTCAGTTCATGCCAAGTTTGTTTCAAGAACTTACTCTCATTATTTATTTCTCCTGTGAGCCTTGGCTGGGTAGTCAGCATTATACAGGATTACTGTGGAGAACTGTTGAGAGGCAATATCTTCAAAGACAATAAATCTTTAAAAGGACAGAGGAAAACGTTAATGCTATACATGCTGTTTGAGTGTTTATAGCTTTGCTCTTTTTTATTCTGTTTTGCAGAAAAACTGTTCCTGTTGGGAATGCTTATACAACTGCCATCCTGCTTTTAAAAATAAAAGGAATTTCTTAGCCCCCTTTTTTTATTTTTTTTTAAATCTCTTCTGATCAAATCGTAGGCAGAGTAAGTTTCTGATAGGGGACCACTTTAAAAGTGACTTGTGAACTGTGTGAACAGAGGAATGAAAGGCCACAATAAACTACATTTTATTTTATATTAAATAGCTTGTATGGCAACAGTTTCTAGTGAGACAGATTCAAAGCAAAATCATTGCATGGTGCACATCTGCCTTTCTAAAGATAATCAGGTTATGACAGATGAGCTAATCAAACAGTATGATCTGCCAAATATCCGCAAGTCTTCTAAATTAGTTGTCTCAAATTTGCAGGGTTAGCTGCATGCCTATAGCTTAATGAAGATTTTAATTGTTTCAGTCAATATCAGTGAACTAAGATATGCTACTCTAAAAAGTGCTCTTGTGTGTGTGGTCTCTTAGCCTGCTGATTTCAGTACAAACAGTTACAAAACTGCAAGTTTGCACATTCTGATGGGACTCATATTAGGAAATCAGTTACACAGCTGTGAATTTGCATAACACCTCCTCTCTCATATTAATGTTTCGTTTGTGGGGAAATTTCTAGTTTGCCTTCGTGGCCACGTGCCCTCCTTCCTGATTCTGGAAATGGCTTATAGCACACAGGCAAAATCTGAAGTCAGTCTTCATAAGATTGTATCTGTTGGGCTTGACTCCCTCCTTATCTTACTCTTTGGGTCTTGCATACCTTCATCCCAGCTGAGGCATAAATCTTTTTCAAAAGATTCAAGGAGAGACAACTTGTTTATGCTCTTGGCATGCTTTTGCCCTGCTGTTACCAAAGGTAGACAAGATTTTGGAGAAAATAGTATAGTACAAATCCAAGTGGAGATGAAAGGAAATGAAGTGGCTGCCTGTCACTGTTGGTGACAAAAATCCTAGAGGTGTATCTTCGGAGCATGCAGAAAACAAAGGCATGGTATTTCATGTATTGCTGACATCTCCCATGTATTGTAGATGTCTCCTATTGTTGTGTTCTTTATGGCACAACTCAGGACACTGATACAGACATAGTTGTTCTTCTCAGAAAGAGCTAAGACATTTCTGTTTAGCGTCAGTAGCAGGTAGGTTAAAAAATAACCAGCATGGAAGAAAAGGCCCAAACAAGCTGCCTTCTACCACAGTTCTCTTTTTCACTGTAAGAATGATTCTTGTGGCACTATGTTAGTACTTTGTGCTAGCACTGGCAACTTGACATACTTGGTGGGTTTGCTGCCCATAACTTTAAATGTTCAGTTGAGATATGTGGATTCAGCTGCTGCAGAGGGAAACAGCACAGCAAGAAAAACTGATGATCATTGGAACTAGCAGTCCAACTAGTCCTGAGGATTTTACCAGTACCAGCTGCTTAGCGGAAAACTAGCACCACTCAGAAGAGATGCTAACGTGGTAACTTAGTCAGGTTGGAAAGGGGTACAGCGGTATCATAGAATCAGAGAATAGTTTGGGTTGGAAGGGACCTCTAAAGGTCATCTAGTCCAACCCCCCTGCCGTGGGCAGGGACATCTTCATCAGGTTGCTCAGAGCCCCATCCAACCTGACCTTGAATGTTTCCAGGGATGGGGCATCCACCACCTCTCTGGGCAACCTGTGCCAGTGCTTCACCACCCTCAGCATAAAAAATTTCTTCCTTATATCTAGTCTAAATCTATCCCCCTTTAGTTTAAAACCACTCCCCCTTGTCCTGTCGCAACAGGCCCTGCTAAAAAGTTTGCCGCCATCTTTTTTATAAGCCCCCTTTAAGCACTGATAGGCTGCAATAAGGTCTCCCCAAAGCCTTCTCTTCTCGAGGCTGCACAAGCCCAACTCTCTCAGCCTTTCTTCACAGGAGAGGTGTTCCATCCCCCTGATCATTTTTGTGGCCCTCTTCTGGACCTGCTCCAACAGGTCCCTGTCTTTCCTGTGCTGAGGGCTCCAGAGCTGGACACAGTCCTC
>NW_008824791.1:2468750-2482123 GCF_000699105.1 Pygoscelis adeliae
GCACCACTCAGCTCGGTGTCATCTGCAAACTTGCTGAGGGTGCACTCGATCCCACTGTCTATGTCACTGATGAAGATATTAAACAGTACCGGTCCCAATACGGACCCCTGCGGGACGCCACTCGTCACCAGTCTCCATCTGGACATTGAAGTATGTCAGTCTCCACTTTGACATACCTGAACCAACCTTCCCAGGAGAGAAGACCCCCAGTATAATGTTCACTGATTAGCTGATACAGGTTTTTTCTTAAGAATTCTTTTTTTTATCTTCTCAGTCAGTTTCCAATCAGGTTTAATAATGTATTTAAATAAAAGTAACTACAACAATGTTTATAGCCAAGAGACACAGAAATGAAAAACATTTCAGTGCTGGTATGATGGCTTGACTTAGAGGGTCACTGAAATCAGAATAGGTGTCAAATCTCAGAAAAAGGCAGTATTTTTGAACCAAATGTTGCGCTGCTGTTCGAATGACATTTAGCAATAAACTTTCCCAAAGGAGAACTGTCTGCTATGAGAGGCTTGATTGTTTTGGAGACAATAGATCTAAGAATGTGCTCATAAATGGTTGCTTTCCTTTTGAAAAGGAGAGGGTAAGAGCAGCACACGCAACGGATCAGGAAATGGGAAAAGGCATTTTGAGGGCTTGTGGGTGTGGAGATTATTTGGGGTTGGGTTTTTTGTTTGTTTTTTGGTTGTTTGGATTTTTTTATTGTTTTTTCTAACACTTTATGATGAGAAGGCAGAGAGAAAGGACGCCAGGTTGCTGAAAGTGAACTTAACTGTTGAGCTGGAAATGCAATATCCTGGGTAAAGCAGATGGCTTCTTTGATGTAACTGGGTACAGAACGAGTCTTGCAAGGGAGTTGTTTTTGGAAGCACAGCCGAATAAGGGAATATGGTGATATGGCAGTGTGGTGGGGCAGAATAATAGACTATGGATGGAATATTAATTGGATTGGTCAAGTGCCTTTGGTTCCTGAGGCATGCACTCCAAAGCATTTACAGGGCAGCTAGTTAAATGCCTGTAGTGTAGCATCCAGGCAGTCAAAAAAACCTCTCCTGTACAGAAAATTGCACAAAACACAATTTTGAACAGTTGTACTACTCAAACTGGTTCTGCCATCAGAGTGTTTACACTCTTTATCACTTTTTACAAAGACCATCCTAGGATCTTCTAGCTGGTGTGATGTGGCTGTTGCTCCTTCAGTTCAATGCAATGCAAACTAGCCCAAGCCATTGTCTGGCTGGTACCATAATGATGGGTGGGTTTTCTGTTTTTGTTTGTTGATTCTGCTTCTAACTGACCTTTTGAAAGGGTTCAGTAAGTGATATAAAATCCTCTCTTCTTTCTGTGAGATAAGGTACTTCCTATGTTTTGCTCTGAAACTCAGAGAATGTGGGAGCCACTTGCCTTGTCAGCCTCTGTCACAGTAATGGTGGGAGGTTGTCCTCCTCAGGTTCCCTGGAAGCAGGATCCAGGAAAACAAACAAAAGCTGCACTTTGCTGCTGCTGACTCCTGAGTTTTGTTTTTCTGTAAGAAAGACAGTAGTAGCTGGGGGTGCATGGGAGCTAGGGTCTAAACATGTTCTTTGGTGGGAGTCATATATTTTATCAAGCTAACACTTGTGTAGCCCAGGTTTGGCAGACAAATCCCACAAAATCTCTGGGTAGTGGGCCACCCTCCCCAGCCTGGGGACTCGTCAGGGCTGTCAGACTCGTCTGCGTGGTCGCTCAAAGCCTCCAACCAGAAGGCTTCTTTTTGAAAAGCTGGGTGGAAACCTTTCCTTAAAAGCTTTTCTCTAACATGTATTTTTCTCCCTCTCAAATAATTAGAAACAAAAACTGTTGGTGAAAGAAACTGACTCTCTGTAGGATCCACACTTTCAACAGCAGCTCCTTTACCACAGAGCTGTGTTGATGGTGTCTTCAGTGTTGTGTTCCCTCAATGTGTGATGGGAGGTGCAAATGGCCTCCATCCCCTCCATCCTGTGACATGGATCTTGATCTCCTCGGAAAGCGCTCCTGTTTTGACAACTGGTGGAGAGACCAGCCTTATTTTCAGGGGTCAGTGGGATGCATTGAAAAGAAAAAATGAATGAATGAATGATGAGGAAATATTTCTGGTTTCTGTCAGGGAGCTTAGCCATAACTCCTATGCCACAGTGTGCTCTAGCTACCATTTGCCCTGTACATTAAAATATAAGTATTTCTAACAAGCATCAGTCACCTGAAGAGCGGACTCTCAGAGCAGTCCTCGGTTCTGACTGGTGTCACTAGCTTCCATGCCCATCTTGCTTTCTGGTAGACTTTCCAGTATTAGCAGTCTTTTGCTGATCTGATCTTATCTTCTGTTGGTTTATACCTTGCACTCAGGTCTGTAGATTTCTCAGTGCTTATCTAAAACAGACTTTTCAATGCATAGTTAGCATAGTGGACTATGCAGAGCAGGGGTTGTTGTACAAGGAATCAAATTTAAAAGTTGTGATGGCTGGGACTTTAGAAATGCTGAAGAACAATCTTCACTGACGGTGTCTGGACGGCAAATGCAGTTCCATTTTCTGTATATTCTTTTGTTTCCAGCCCTGGTGAAGGGATAGACATCAAGGCAGGAAGGCTATCAAGAATCTGAATTGAACATGTACAGGCATGCTGGTGCATTAATATGTATGAAAGACACATGGTTTCTCTTGCAAACAGAAACACCTCCTCTGCAACGAGTGATAAGCCTTAGCTTTTTTTTGTCTGCGACACTGCCTATAATTGCTAGGAAGAAAATAGGCTTAAATGTAAAGTTCCTAGAGCACTGTTCAGTATCCACAGAGTGGATTTTCAACACTATTTTTAGCCTATTGCTTGCTGGGTTAGAATGCAAATAGCCGTGCACGCTCTGAAGCTGCAGAAGTCCATAAAGACAGAAAACAGTAACATTCCAGGGGGGAAATTGTGCCATCCCTCTCGTGCCTGTCCTCACTGAAGAGCTTTAGAAATTTTTTCCCTCATTACTGCCCCATGTTCAACCTATTTGCTGTTAACAATATTTGAAGCACATGGCCTTTTGGCTACTGCTGCTGTTTTTATATTAATACAGTTAGACAATCTCCTTGTAAACACTGGTCCATCCAAAGTAGAACTAATGGGACCGGTGCTACTGTTTGCCAACAGACAGAGTGTCTCTCAAGTAAAGATCAATCTTGAGTAGTGGGGTAAAAATGTTACACTTTTTCATAATGGAATGACCAATTAATGGCCAGAGAGCAGATCTGAAGTGAAATGCTATCCTAAATTGTTTTTCCAAAACAGCTTATTTTTCTTTTAATAATCTTGAGGAGTGACATAATGAATTGGCAAAATGAAAAGAATCCTGTTCCTTTGGCACTCTGTCCTAAACAGTGAGGTTGTAGCAACCTTCTGTACTATTACTTGCCTGAAGAGATATATAGGTAAGACGTTGCTTACATTTTCATCGTGAGAAGAATGAGAGACTCTTTCTGTAAATTCAGTGTTGCATCTTCTTGGATATTTTAAGAAGCTTTCAAATACTGTGTTGAGAATTATGGGAAGGCTGCCTTCCAGCCGTTCAATAGCATAATCTGTGCCCGAGTATATGTGTCTAAACAAACTAAGGCACTGACAAAACGTGTCCTTTTGCACTCCTGATTTCACTTCTGCTACAAGTGCACCTGCTAGGCCTAAAACAATGCTATGGCTATGTAATAACCCTGATACTGGTAATAGTAAGTATTCTTACTATTACCTATCCAGCAACATTGGAATACTGGAATGTTGGAACTGAGCAGAAATTCTGTTGTGTTGGCTGCAACCATGTAAGATCTTGTGGCACTTGGGAAAAAAGTATCAGTCTGGCATCCTTTTATTCCCATTGATCTTGCTCAGAACTTAGGTAGCACCACGAGCCTCCTTTCTCACATATTTCCTCTCAAATTTGTTTTCCTTTTGCCTTGGTTACAGCCTCCTTATTGCAAACAAGCTCTTAAATTTCCTAGACTGAAATGATGCTGGGGAGAACAACTGGGAGTCAGTGAAATTTAGAGGTGGCAGTAGGGGACTGTTGAGGCTCTGCTGAGATCCTTAAAAAGAGGTGAGGCCTTGAGATACAAAGAAAGTGGCTGTATTACATCCTGTATGCTGAATTGCATCTAAACATGCAGCTGCTTCTTGATTTAAACTTCCTTCTATTAACCAGCTGCTTCAGTTCTGGCAGAACTATTCTGGGTGTATTTCCTGCTGCAGACACAATGGGAAAGCCTGTCCCAGGGGAACCTGGGCTTACCTCAGAGCAGGTAGAGGGCAATGTGAGGAGAACAGCTGCAAATCATTCAGGGTACTTCAGTCATATTGCTGATTGTAACTAAAGCCCATCAACCTGCTCCCGGTTCAGTACTGAAATGTGAATCACTTGTCCCAGTTTTTGCAGCAGATTTAATTTCCTTTGCAACTGAAGTGTAAGCATCATCTAAGAGGAAACAATTATTTTTTTAAATGTTTCAGTTATAAGACTAGAGTCAGTTTATATACAAAATTCCAACTCTTTCAAATTTATCAACAGAGTGGGTGACAAGTCAGTCTTGGGGAGGAAAAATAATTATGCTCTAAAATGCACAGTACTGACTTTAGGACATAGTGTCACAGACTTTATTAGTATTATGCACTATTTCATAGCCTTCAGAGCATTGCTTGGCTTTGCAATGTGCAGGCCATTTTCATGTTTGCCAGGAGTCTAATTCCAAGTAATTTTGCTCTCTTTGTGCTTTAAGTTTCTGCGAGCTCATTCTTTAGTCCTCTCTCTCTCCCCCCCCCCTCCCCCCCCCCCGTGTGTGTGTGTGTGTGTGTTTTGGCCACTGCACACATCTAGGTAACAAAACTCTGTTGAATAAGAGTTTCAAAGTCTCCTGACTGCTTTAAGAAACCACCCACCTTTTGGAATCTCTGGACTATATGAAAGAACAAATCTTTGACAAGTTATAATAGTCAAGGTTAATTTTGAAGCAGCGTGTGTGTTTACTGCCTCTTAAGGGAGTATCTCGCTACTTTGCATGCTACTTAGTTGTTTCTGGAGCTGAAGAAACACTGCTTAAAAGGATTAATTCAGCAGGCACTCCCGAGACTTTAGAAGGTAAACAACTGTTTCTTTCTTGTCAATATGGCAATTAAGGTCTGGGAGATTAAAGAAAAGAAAGTAAATGCAGTTTTGGCTCCTACTGTAGACTGATGGCTTAGTGATCCTTTGCATATTAATGAGGTGGTTTAATGGTTCTGGAGTAGCAAAATCCAGATCAGACGTGAAAAATTAAATAATAGTGAACTGCAGAGTGTGAGTTATGTGATGCCGAGAATTAGGCAGGTAGGGTTTCTTATGCTGAAGATTGATGTCCAGACTGGTTTGGCAAATGACATGTCCTTCAAATGCAAGGGATATGCTGAAGGTGTCCAGATGCCTGGAGAGTTCCTCATTTGGCCTCTTGTAATACCATCTTTACCAAAACTTCTATCTAGTTCTGGGTTTTGGGCTAAAGAAAATCAGGAGTCTTCCCTGTGAAGTTGGCAATATTGGCAAAAATAGCATTACCGTGAATAGAATTGTGAATTTCAGAGACACTGGGACAGTCAGGAGTGAAATTAAAGAAAATGAAATATGGTGATCCCTTAACAGCCATTAAAGCTGATGGGATAGTTTCATTCTTAGCTGCTTTGTTCACCTCAGATGACACAAAGTAGCCACAAAATAGGCTTTAACATCCCTAGTGGTTGTTTTCCCCTAGTCTCCTCTTTTGGACAGCACACTTATCCTTAAGAGGGTGGCTGTCATGTCTCTTCAAATGTATCTTCAGGGAATTAATTAGTCTTTAAGTGGGTGGGCATTTAGAGGAGGTTTAATTTGAAATCAGAAATTAAAAAGGTCTGAAGTTAATTCAGAATGCTGTTTATACGACGTTATAGTTGGAGAAGCTGGCAGAGTGCTACCCGTGTGTAGTGGGAGAACAGCTCTATTTTCACTATTTTCTTCCCCATCTTTGCCACTGCCCCAGTGCTGTTCCCACTGTTTTCAATCCCAAATCTGTTGCTCTTGGTGGAGGTTGGAGTGGGAAAGAGACGATCCTTCAAAGAAGCAGAGCAACGGAAATCCCGGTTTTGAACGAGACCCTAATATATTCCTTAGGGAGCTCTTCATGCCTTTATTTTGGCACACCAATGTTTCTGAAGTGGCAGCGTTAGCTTCAAGTCCTCTGGATCTTCTTCACAACAAATTCAGGGAGAAATAAATGTGATTGCTTTTCTGGCTAAGTGAAGAATTTAATCCACTCTGCATTGCCTCCATTTACCTGCCCTGCTCTATCAGTTTGAACGAATTGAAGAGCAATTTAAAGAAAGATGGTGATACTTCACTTCCAGGACAGCTCAGTTGTTTTCCAGAATGGCCAGTGGTGGAAGATGAGCTTACGCTGCAGAGCCCTCTTCCTCTGGAGGTGCTATCTGCTGCCCCAATAGTGATACCTGTGGGGAAAATATTGGACATACACAAGTCCCTGGGCACAGAAGGGACGTATTCAGGGTTGCTGAGGGAGCTGGCCAATGTCACTGTGAGGGTGCTGTTTATTATCTTGGGTCGGTCATGTGACTGGGAGTTTGCTGGAGGAAAGCAAACTTCACAGCTGTTGTCAGGAAGGGCAAGAAGAAGAAGGATCTGGGGAGCTACAGGCTGGTCACCCTCTCTTCAGGCACTGGGAAGATTATGGAGCAAATCCTCTTGGAAGCCATTTCCAGGCACATGAAGAATGAGAAGGTAACCAAAAACAGCCACTGCAGATTTACCAAGGCAAATCATGTCTGCCCCGAGTAGCTCTTGCAATGAACTGAGATGGTCTCCCATAGTACCATTGTAGCTAAATTGGTAAGATGTGGGCTGGATAAGTGGATAGTGAAGTGGGTGAAATGTGGCTGTATTATCAGGCTCAAAGGGTGGTGATCGGTCACCTGAAGTTGAAATAGTTGCTGGGTATGAGTGGTCTCCCTAAAGGATCAATACTGATGTCAATACTGTTAATCTCTTTATTTGCAACCTGGATGATGAGATATGGTTCACTTAGCAAATACATATACCATACTAAACTGGGGATTGTTTAATACGCAGGATGGCAGGGCAGCCTTTTGGAAGGGTCTGAACAAGCTGAAATGGGCTGGCAGGAACCTCCTGGAGCTCAGCAAGGGCAAGCGTAACTTTCTGCAAAGGCCAGTCACATCCTGGGCCATCACAAGGAGTAGAGCCCACAGGCTATGATCTTCCCTTCTATTTGGCACCGGTGAGACTGCATCTGTAGCACTGTGCCCAGTCTGGGGCTCCTCAGCATGAGAGAGGTTGAGGTACTGGACCAAGCCCAGCAGCTGGCCACCGTGCTGGTCAGGGCTGCAGCACTGGGTGTACGAGGAGAGGCTGCAAGAGCTGGGCTTGATCAGGCTGGAGAAGGGAAGGCTGGAGGGAGGGAGCCCTTATTGCTGCCTGCAGCTGCCTGCTGGGGGGGGGGAGAAGACAGAGCCAGCCTGGTGTACAGTGATAGCACAAGAGGCAATAGCACAAGTTGTAACATGGGAAACTTCAACTGGATATTAGGAAGAATCCTGGCTGTAGCAGGGTTATATGCTCATTCCCTATCCTGGCTGTTAGTTCTTCTTTTGCTTTTGTTTCTGCTTGACAGAGCCAGCAACTGGGTTAGAAATGCATCTCTCTTCATTTGGATACTTCTGTATAGTCTACATACACTGATTTATCTATGCTTTTGTAATTTTCCAATTATTAAGGTTGAGTTAGACCTCTATTTTCCCATCCTGCCGCCCCCTCCCCCCTTCAAATATATGTTTTATACCATTTTACTCTCTAAAAGACTGCAGTAATTGTGCAGGGCACTCTTTGACCCTGGTCTTTTTTGAAGTTCATTGGGTTTTTTGGGGTTTTGGTTTTGTTTTTTTTTTAATTCCATTTCCAAAAATGTTTCCTGGGAAGAGTGTTTTGGTTTGGGATCTTAATCTGGATCTATGTATATGTTTTCTACTGGTATCGTTATTTCTGTGAGGAGTGTGATTGTCTTCTCTCCTACCTGTTCAATTTATAGCAGAACAGTTGAACTGTTTTTATAATAATCCCTACTGGAGATAGGATTATAACATGCCTTGTACTAATATTCTGCCTTTCCTGTGTGTGAAGAATCTTTTGCAGACAGTTCTGCATGCTGTAACTGCACTCACCCTTTTGTGGATCCACCTTTATATTTTAACTGTACTGAATTGCTCGTGCTCTTCAGCTGTCATTTGTAGACAAACCCTAAAATGGATTTCTTTTTTTTCCAAAATAGTGAAAGTGCTTTTGAAACAGCAGCTTACAGCAAATCTCAAAGTATAAAAATGAAATGGCCACCCACCATCTTCCCTATGTTCATCCATAGGTTTATTTTTCTTTTTTTTTTTTTTCCTGGAAAGCGTAAGATTTGAAGCCAAACATACAGCTATATTCTTACTGCTGTCTACATAAAAATGTAGTTGTCCTGGATAAATGCTCTTGAGATTTTAGTGGCCATTGGGAAAGGTGACTGAGGTTTACAGACCTGCTTTATTAAGGTGTCACTCTAACGTCCACAAACTCAGTTATGTCTTTTAAATGTAAAAGACAAGCAGTAAATCAAAAAGGTTGCACCAAGTACGAAGTTTCTTTCTCTGACCAAAAGACACTTATAGGAATAGTGTGTGGAGTGCTCTGAAAAGAAATATGAACTGTTTTATAACAAAGTTATTGTAAAGCTTGTGTGCGTGAAATTGTTTTTTTTTTTTCCTCAGCTGAAGTTTCCCGGTTCACTTATCCCTGGTTCTTCCAATTTAGTTGCTCTTCCCAGTGCATAAAGTCACGGTTTGCAATTACTAGTCATGACCCATGCAAAAAGACAACATTCCCCATTTCCCCAAGTGATCCCTGCACTTCAGCTGTGTAAGAGCAACTGTGCTGGTGCTCTGAAATAATAATGCAGAAGAGAAAAAGACAATGACAGTGCAGCAGAAAAAAAGACAAGTCCACGTTTGCCTCTGGTGAAGTGTTCAGAGCGCTTTCTCCTGTCCTCCCGGCGTTGATATGCTTTGACTTAACTACCTTTTCCGCTAGTGTTTTCTGCATTCCCTGTTGGGAAACTACAGCAAAGAGTCTTTCACATGGTGTGTGAAGACCCAGAAACTCATTACGGTAGCAGCCCTGCAAGGCAGTGCTGGGAATCAAACTGTGAAATTGCAATTCCTGAAGGGCAGTATACAGGGAGACATGTTACTATAGTTTTCCAATGGACTGAACCACCCAGTCATCACGACAGATGATGTTAAATCTCAGCAGCTACCCTGTATTTATTCTGTAATTTATGCTCCAGGGGATATAACCACAGAAGAAAATTCCTTAAGAGAAGTTTGCCTGCAAAGTTCAGCCTTAACAGAGCAACAGCCTTTATTTCTATGAGCAGTTAATACAGAGGTGTAGAAAGGGTTGCGTTTTTTTCTTATGGTTTCCTTGCCCCCGCTTTCTTTCCCCCACATCCTTAGGAGTTTTTCAGACCAATAAAGAAAGCAATCTAAGTACACTGCAGTTCAGGAAATTGTTACTTGACTTCAATACCTACAGGAACAGATTCTGCAAATAAATATACAGAGTTGAGGGGATTCCACACCTACGTACTATGCGGAAATCCAGGCAAGGTCATATAAAATATTGCAGATGTGTGGTGATGAATAGTGAGCAGAACATGTAGTGCACATATTTCAAATTAATTTCTATATTAATTTTCAAAGATGTGAAAAAAATTAAAAATACATATAGTTCAGAAAATGCTGACTTCCAGTTCATCCCACTGGGGCTTAATCTTGGATCTGCACCTTAATTATGGATGGATCTGCTGATTTCAGTGGTGCTGTTACAGAAAGCAAAGCTCAGTGTGGATTTCTGGTGCTATGTGGAGAATATTACTGTAATTCTATCTTCAGAGGTTTTCTCTAAAGCCCTTGGAAACAGTCTCCTTTACAGTTGAAGTGTCTTGTCTTTGCTCTGTTCCTGATCTGCTTTTATTTCAAAAGGCTCTAAGAAAAGTTTTTAGTTACTGGATAGTCTTATTCATATTTTTGTGTCCTTTTCCTAGCAATAAAATTGCCCAAATTGCAAAAATATTCCATCTCGGGGGGCTTTAAACAGCATCCCAGGAAAAATGCTGAAGAATGGACATAGAATGTGAAGAATGGTTATGGAATATCCATGTTTGTGTGATTGGTTTTGAGTAGCCATGTATTTTTTCATTGATTTGGGTAAGTGACCCCAATTGTCTGTCATATAAGCATGTGTCAAAAAATTCTTCCTTTTGTAACTAATCCCACTACTCTAGGAAATCTCAAATACATGCTATACAGTAATTTTCTAGGACATCTGGTGCTGCATTTGGAATAGTGTTCCTGAAGCAAGAAAAATGGAGAAATTTTTATTTGCTAATTCCTCCCAAGTTGCAACAAGAACTGCAAACTATTTGTCCAAACAGGTTTTTAAATACAGATAGGTGGCAGTCAGGGTTAGGGAATCAATCTACTTTGTGTGTGTGTGTGTAATTTTGAATGTATTTGACAAAGTATTAATTGAATAATTGTTATTCACTATACATGGAACAAAATAAACATGCAAAATACTGGAAAGGGAACTAAAGCTTCCTGAGCCACCATACCTTCAAAAGGGAAGGAGTCAGAGGGCTCCATTTCCCACTGTCAACATTTTCATAAAACTATTTTCAGGGAAGAAAGAGGAAGCAAAGTTGGCAAGGCTATAAAAAGAAGCTGCCCTTCTCTGCGAGGCCTGTTGGATGACACAGGCGTTACAGGATTCTAGCAATGCAATTAGCATACTTAGAAAAATCAAAATAAAGAACAGACTTTTAATTGTAAAGGTAATTGACTACTGGAATTACCCATCTAGGGATGTGGCAGAGTTGTCGTCATTTGTTGTCTTTAAATTCAGCCACCTTGTGCAGAAAGTAAGACTAAAGGTTGTAATGAACTCTTCTGGTTCTAACTCTTCTATTAAGTCCTAGCTTAATACCATTGAAACACACTGTGAAAGTGACAGGAGACACCTGACAGACTGGTGTCAGCAGAATTTTAAATAGTGAAAATTTAATACAGGAAAATGCTTTAAATGGAATGCACATAAGAGTGTGTGGTGAAAAGTAAAACTGCGAAGTATTTTAGTTTAAATGCTACTGCTTCCATGTATTCGAATTTATCTTACAGATAGTTTTAACATGGAAATTGCATAGTTGTTAGTTTCAGTACCACAGGATACAATTGAATGTACTGTATGTTTCACTGATAATTGGTAAGTATTATTTAGGATGTGTTGCTAGGGAATATTTATGGGCTTTTGTGCCAAAACTCTGAGCTTGTAGGAAAGGCAGCGATGCTGACTGGTTTGGGAAAATGCTGTTTCGTGAATAAGCCTGTAAGAGGCAGGTATTTTGCTGCTGTTGTTTTTTCCAGCTGGAAGTGAAGCAGCCTGAAAGATTAATTAGAATTGAAGAAGATAAGGGGTTCTCTGCAGGAAGTACATGGCAGGCTTCCTTTTTGGAAGGTGTTTTTGGAGTTCTTGATCAGAAGTAGATTTAAGCCTGTAATTGCTCAGCTTTTGAGGAGTTTGTTGGCTCAAGATTTCCTGCATTTGGAGTGTTGTGGTACGAAGATATTCTACCTCAGTTATAAGCACAGTTAGACTCTGTGTTTAGCAGTGATTGCCAGAGGTCTTAATCTTTTGGAATATGCACTGCGAGTACCGAATAGTTAGGTTGCCTATGGTGTATCATATAATTGTGCTCTTGTAGCACTGATGACAGTTAAGAGAGCAGAAATAATGAGATATAATTAAAAGTACAGTATGCTTTGTTATTGTAGTTTGATTCCTGTGAAACTTCTCTTTCATCCCAGGGAAAGCATCTCTCACTGTGCTTGAGAAAGCTTCCAAAATTCTGATGTGTTTATGTGGATACTTGGGTAAAAGGTATGCCACCACAGAAGGAATTAAACCTTTCAATAGTGTCTTTTGTCTTTTTCATTGATTTATCCTCCCATAAAATCAAGTTTAAAATGGTAGGGTCCCAGCTACCTCCATTTCTGGCTGTGATGAAAACCGGCTGCATGGCAGGCATGGCCCAGCTCCTGAAGAAAGGAACAGAATTAACGTTAAGGTATGAAGCCGATCATTGTTCTCAGAAATGCAACCACTTAGTGTCTTTTTTTTTTTTCATACTCGCTTTGGAGACCTGCATATTGTCGGGGAACTTTTAAGGAGTTGTCTTTATTGCAGATGTGGCCCAAACCCTTAATTTATTTTGTTGCCAATTAAAAATAGATTTGGATGGTGAGAAACAAACATAAACTACATCCACCCCTGCCCCTTCTTTCCAGGCTCAACTACATGCCTTCGTTCCAGACCCTCCTCCCCTCAAGCGGCCCAGGGGATGGAGAATGGGGGTTGTGGTCAGTCCGTAACAGCTCCTTTCTGCCCCCTGCTCTGGCATGGGATCTCCACAGCTCCTTCAGGGCACATCCACCTGCTCCGGTGTAGGGTCCTCCACGGAGTCCTGCTCCAGCGTGGTCTCTCCAGGGGCTGGGGGGGGGGGGCTGGGGCCCGGGCCTGAAAGATCACAGATTTTTTTTTTCCCTTGCTGTGCCAGATAGTTTTGCCTTTTCTTAAGTACGCTTTCCCAGAGTGCCAGAGTGCAATACTCTGACCAGCTCCCTTTAGCTATTCCACGTGTGGAGGGTGTAACGTTTAATATTGAATTTACTTATTTGAAGACAGTTGATGTTACACGGGACTTCAGATTTAGCAGAGCGATACAACATGTACTGCGTAACACCACCCAAATGTAAGTTACCCTTAGCAAATACGGCAATTGCAATACAGAGTTCAGTCACACCACCAATGGGATTCCCGTTACCGCTTCCTGCAAGATGCTCACCGTCAGGACGTGGGGCACCCCAGGCACCGGGGAGGCACACATGGGTTGAGGCCAGCTCAAGCCCCTTGCTCTCTTCAAAATACTTTTGCCAGTTATCTAATGGGCTGAGCCAGGTATTCTCAATGCCCCCCCCGATCTGGCTTGACTGGAGAGACATTCACACTCTTTTAATGAACTCAGGGAAAAACATTTACACCGCTAGTTGATCCACTCAGCTGTTGACAACTGTCCATTTAAAACAACGGCCACCCTCCGGCCCCCTTTGTTAAGGTAAAAGCTTCTTCTCAACAGCTGTGGCCAGTCAGAGCCTGCGTTATCCCCGGAGCAGTCGCCCTT
>NW_008824791.1:2482209-2482942 GCF_000699105.1 Pygoscelis adeliae
AGGCCGCCCTGCAGCCCCCTGCCAGCGCCGGGCGCCCGCGCCCTTACCCCGTGTTTCTGTAAACCCTTTCCTGTCCGTAATGCCAAAGCCTCTTCTCTGGCGTTAGCAGCACTCCCACAGAAGCCTGAAGCAAATTTTGAGCGCGTAGGAAAGGGAAAAGAAAATAACGTAGCTAAATAAAAACAAGCGGCCAACCCCGCAGGCTGCCTTCAGCGTTCCAAGGCCTGCCTTTGCCTGTAGCACCGTGTGTGTTTAGTCACGCTGCTGGCTTGAGTTCAGTCTTCTACTTGTTTACCTTCACTGATACATCTACCTCAAATTCATAACGTTTGTTTCATGCAAACCTTGAATTTGTAAGAAATATTTTTTCAAACTTGTTTCAAAATTTTGTGGTTTTTTTTTAAAGGAAAACAGTAATGGATATAAGGCACAGATACTTTATTATTTGCATTTCAAAAGTGTGTACTGTCTCTTAAGTGCTTGTTCCCTGTATCATCCTCAGGGCCAGTGACACATCCCGTGTGGATACGTACTTTCCAGACTCATTTCTCAGCTGCTGGAAAGGTTTTTGGCCCCCTTACCCCACCGCTGTCCTCCTAGGAGATGCCTGGGGAAAAGGAGAGCTTGTTCACTCTGCTTCCTGGGAATATGCAGACACAGTACTTGCACATGTTGCTTTAAGCTTGTAAATGCATACGCCATGGATTTGGGTCTTGCCTGTCTAATGTCCAAC
>NW_008824791.1:2482990-2498190 GCF_000699105.1 Pygoscelis adeliae
TACAGTTATAAAACGGGACAGGGCATTGGAGAGCTTCGGTCACCAGTGCAGAATGCCTGAAGGTGAAAGTACCAGCCTTTAAATAAAATGAAGGGGCCTTCATGCCTAAAGGGACTGAACAAAACACACTAGTTGCCTGACGGTCCTAAATGTGATGAAAATCGTCCACTGCAGGGGATATTACTGTAAATCTTAGTCTACCTGACAGATTTACATCTACTAGCGTCCATAAAATTCACTGTTAATGGCACAACACCTATTAAGCTGAGGTATTTCTAGCTATACTATATCATTGTATTTTACTGTAGAGTTTACAATATTCCTAGCATTTCAGTGCTTATAATGAGGTGATCCAGACTGAAAATATAGTAACTTTTTCTTGCTTCTCAAGGACAAGCTTTTATTTCTGAGAAACCGTTCAGAAATGACAGGCAAAATATTGGAAATAGTAAGGTTGAAAAATACTGTACTCCAGAATGGACAAGATTTATTGAGACATGCGTTTGGCTACTCGAAGGAGGCATTAATAAGGTGTCAGCCAGATTCTCGTGTTTTGTTAGTTGCTTTTCTGCCTCCTTCTCTGTCCCCCGTCCCCCCCTCCTTTTGCCTGTCCAAATAACAATTGGAGAACTGCATTGAGAAGGTTATATATGGAGCACATGATGAATATTGACATCAAACTAATGTTAGCATTGAAGAGCTTGGGGGAACAAGAATCCCTGCCTCAAAGTAAAAACATTAGGTGAAGTAACTGAAAGCACACGCTGCCAACCAGTGTCCTGTGCTGCGAATTGCTGAGGCTGGATGCTGAAAGACCCTGGGAGAGTTCAAGTTCCCTCCCCTTCCCTTAGCGTCTGGATGATTGAGGGCATCCACATTATATGTGAAGAGCAGCTGGGGCACCGGTTACTTACGGAATTGGTGGTTAGATTGATCCAGCTTTCACCTGAATTTAGCAGACAAAGTACCAGAAATGAAGAGAGAACCTTGCAAGGTGTAAGCTCAGTGTCCTGGAAGCTGCTTCCCTGGTACTTGGCTGAGGAAACACCAGTGCTACTCAAAGAGAGATAGATGTGCCAGTCTCTCCCTTCAGAAGTTTCTAAACCCCATGTGATACTGTGTTTTTTGGAAAAGCTTTTTTGTTTCTTTAGTACCAGACTCTTGTAATGCAGCGTTGCTTTCTAAGACTGCCAAGATGTTCCTAGATTTTCTTGTGAAACTAATCCTGCATCCTGTGCCATACAGTTCTACTTTACTGGAAAACTGTATTGCACAGGAATGGATCAAAGACGCTCAAGTCTCTGAAGGGATAAAATATGACACCTCTCCCCATCTGCCCCCAGCCAACAAATAAAAACAACAAAACATAAATGAGTTCCAACTGTTTCACTCGTAACTCACAAATGGATGGATTTTTACAAGTTCACTTCATGTTGCAAGCTAGTAAGGTACCTCTGGTGTGAAAGGTAGTGCTGGCAAGATTTTTTTACTCTCCCTTTGCAAAATATGTGATTTCAAAGCAAAGTAGAAATGGGCAATGTTTTTGCTCTAGTCAAATTTCCAACAAAGACGTTTCAGTGGCCAATTCTTGACAAGGCCCTGTTGAATGGCTTTCAGCCCTGGAACCGTGGCTAACTCCTGACGGTGACCAATCCATGCATCAGTGCTGGCCTTGCCACGCGGTTCCTGCTGGTGGGGCCTCTCGTGTATTCTGTCGAACGACTGCTGAGCTTCCTCTTCCCTGATTGACCCACAGGCTAATCAAGCTTGGTCATTCCTGTCTGTTAAATGGAGTGTTATTCTAAGAATTATCTTAAAATTAAAGGTAACTACCTGGTTTTGGTCTGGATTACCAATTTTAAGGTGAAAGATACCATGACTTAGCATCTATATTGTTCTGTCTTTTTTCCCCTCAAATGTACTTTGTCCATCATCATTTTGATTCATAAAAATTAGGTCACAAAACATTTATTGTTGCCTGCTTTTTTAATTGTTTTGCATTCTTTTCAGGCTTAGAAAGAAAAGTTCTTCTGTACCATTTTAGCAGATCAGCTGTTTTTCTTGTTAAGCAGCATTTGCTATTCCTTGTTGGGTTTTTAGTTTGGTTTGGTTTGGTTTGGTTTGGTTTTTGTTGTTGTTGGGGTTTTTTGTTTTTTTTCAAACACAGTTCCATTATCCTTCCAGCAGGATCTGGAAAGAAACCCCATAAGAAAGTGAGTGTATGTCAGAGAGCAGCAACAACAATTTTGGGCAAAACGAATTTCATATTTAAAGAGCATGACGGCCGTTTCCCAAGTGCATTGCTGCAATACAAAAAGTTAATGTTATGTTTTCTTTTCACAAAAGCTGACATACACAGGCAACCTCTATCATAAGGTTTCACCTCTTGATTCAAAAGGAAAGCTCACTGAGCATAAAGAGTGCGCGTACTGCAACAAGAGAAGCTTAAAGGTCAGCACAAAGATGAATGCAATAATAACTGTAGTATTCTCACCTATGCGTAAACTGGCTTCTGCACAATTTAAGGTAAAAATCACATCCCACGGTGTTATGCAACAGTAGGGTGGTCTCCTGCTGGCCCCACAGAGAAGTCTGCTGCCAAAAGCAATGAAGAAGAATTGACACCAAGATGTCATGTTAGGGGAAAGATTTGCCAAATTTGGGTCTGAATTGCTCACCTGCCAAAGTTGCATAAATCTGCAGACAGTTTGAAAATTGGAGCATATGGAGACAGGGAGCACATTTCACCGTGCCAGCTAATGAAAATATGCAGTGTGAAATGAGCTAACATGGATGTCTTGTATACTGTAGAGATTTACATTCTTCCCTTGGGGAGTTTAAGCGTTCTAACAAATTGCAATTTTAATTTGTAGCAATGACCTTGGGAAAGATTATTTGCTCCACTCTTCTAATAAAGCTAATCTAGATACTGTGGGGGTGTGTTTTAGGATTTCTTAATTTTAAAATCTGTTATGTATGGATTCCTCAATTCTGGGAGCTATTTCAAAGCCATTCACAAAAGGGGTATAGCAAATCCGGCAGATTTCTTTTGTAGACAGAAAGTTTCAATCCACTATTCTGGTTTCATACCTCCACCGGAAAACTTTTGGAAGTCTGAAAATCGAAAAGCCTCGGTCATTACTGACCAAGATCATAAGGTGGGGTAGGCAATACCTCTGTTTCAGCTGGTTTTAGATGGCCTGTAGTGCATAGTAATGCCAAGAAGGTAATCCATTCTAGTCCGTATGAAGATGCAGCATTTGCAGGCCCTACTTATGTGAGGGATGCTACTGAGATCAGAAGAGCTGGTAGGGGAGGTTTGTACAATTGCACTAAAAGTGATCAGGCATTGAAAAATCATTAAGGAGGACCGACTAGAGCTGTCACAGATGGGCTGTCACTGTGTAAGGTACTCCTAAACTATAGAATATCATTTGATATTTAGAATATTGTAGTAAAAACATATAAACTGTCAGACCTTATCCCTAATCTTGCTTAACCGAGGGTTCTCTCTTTTGAATAAATCAGACAATTTTGTAAATGACCTCTGTGTTACAGCAGTCTGAAATGGCTTCAGAAAAATACGCGCTACCCAGAAAGATACAATTTTCCATTGTATCCTGACCACTGCTGGGGAAGTTGGAGAACATGCTGCAGCTTTCTATGCTATCGCCAATTCTTTGACCGGTTGCCTTATTGATTAGAGCAGCCCCAAAATGCTAAGCAGTAGCAGCTGCCAGTTGTCCTGAAGAGGCCATTTGTCAAAACGCAATTGGCTGAGTGGACTGGGGTTGTGGCTGTAGCCTTGCCAGACAAACCTGGGCTGAAGCAGGGATCTCAAGCTAGTTTTCAAGCTGCACCTGCTCTGCTAGTTTTCAGTGCTCAGAAACTCCCTTCCTAGGGAGGGTCTGTATAAAGCCAGCGTCTGGTGCTGCAGCGAAAGCACGCTGAGTTTGTGGTGTTGGGATATTCAAGGGTCTTAGAGAGCAGGAACACTAATTATGCAGCATTAAAGGGGGAGTCACTGGCTTTCTTATTTTTCAACAGACTTTTTTTTTCTCTGCCATTAGAGTGAAATTTACAGTGTCTGGAGATCTTCCTTCATAAGTAATAACATTTAGCTTTTTTGCTGGCAGAAATCCAAGTACTCCACAGCATGGAGCTCCACAGCCACACCATCGTTATTATTTTGTGATTGCATTGATAATAATTGTGCTGAATTTCACAAGTAGGAAAACTGAAGGATGGGAGGGAAACAATGTGTTCAGAGTAGCTTAACGGGCATTGGCAAACTAGTATATAGTCTCTATATACTTTGCCCTCCATGCTCCCTTTGCAGCCATTTTTGTACAAGTTGCCAATTCTTTATGGCAGTTATCACGCAAATTATTTGCTTGGCATTGTATGTTTCTCCCGGTATCTGCTCTCCTTGTGCTTGCACAAGGAGAGCACAAGTCTGATTCTGTTCTGACCTTTCAGTAAGTTAACTTACCTCTGTATGTGTTTGCCTTCCTTGAGACACATATCTCGTTACCTTTTCAATTAGTTTCTTTGCTATTCACATTATTTTTCCTAAAATGTGTAATTCAAGTGTCTCCCAGAATCCTCCCTTGAGTCCACGCTACTTTGTGAACAGAGATCCTTCTGAAGACAGCTTAGCTCTGCGCAAAGCATGTCCCAGCAGCTCTAGAGCTAGGCTTACCTATTTGAACATGAAATATTTTTAGTCTGAGCTGCATCATCCTTAGGGAAATGGTGGTAAAAATGCCTTTACTTGCAATTAACTGGGAAACAGGTGTCTAACTTCATTGCTATGACTTATCTTCCTTAATGAAAGGAAGAGGAGAAGCAAGGAGAGGGAAGATGAAATGTGCATAAAGAAAAAAAGGAAAGGGAGGAAATCCTTTTTCTTCAGTGTGTGAGGCATGCTGTGCTTTATCTCTTTGTTTATGCTGCACTGCTGTCATCAGGAAGTTTATATTTTGAAAGAAGAAAATACTGCCTTTATGAAGCAGAAAAGTGATTTCATTTTTGTTTGTATTTATAGTCCTATGTAGAATATCTCAGGTCAAATTATTTTTCCTAGTTTATTTTTGATTTTTCCCATTTGCCTAATTTTTTTTGAGTACAAAGAAATAGGTTATGGCAATTATAAGGCAAATACTATTTGTCCTTTGAGGAAGAATCGCCAGTACCGGTGAGCAGACGACACAGGCAGGTAGTCCTGTTGGATTGTGCTGTCAAAGGACTCAGCAAATCTGGGATTTAGTGCTTACGCTGAAACAGGCTTCTCTGTGACCTTGAATAGGTCATTTAGTTTCTCTGTGCTTCAGATCCCCACTTGTCAAACAGCGATAATAGTGTTTCGCTCTTCACAAGGCTGTTGTGAGGATAAATGCAATTAGATAATGCAGGATGCCCGCATGCTATCGAAGTGATACCACTAAAGAAAGCAAACTAAATTAAACGCAGGATTAATTCTTCTCACAGTTATATGTTTAAATTGAGAGTTGCCTTGCTGAATTTATTAAGATTAATACTGCGTGGCAGAAAATCAACACTTCCCAAACTTGTTTGCCCCCAAACTCAGGTAGAGTTAAACTGCCTTGTTTACCCCTCCTGTATTTAACTACAGATATGATGCCGTATGTCTTGTTCCTTCAGGAGCAGGGATGAATTTGCACTGTGCAGTGGAGGAAAACCAGCCTGGGCAGAGTCAGCTGCAGGGTTCTTAAGCCGCAAGGCACAATGTCGGCAATTCCCTGCGCACGTCCCAGCAGACTACTGTTACGAGCGTACATAGAGCTCACCAGTCCCACTGCTCACTGAGTGCTTTTTCTTTCTCCTGTTCTTTCCCCCTGCAGTAAGCTACGGTAGCCAGCTGATGGGAGGCTACAACTTGCCACAGTTTGGTGGGACTTGACCATTGCTGGCTGACAGACCATTGGTATTGATAGAATAATTTACCACTTTTGAGGAAAAGGATTCTGTAGTGATGATTTATTTCTACTATAGAATGTTTATTTGCATAGTGTAGAAAATAACAAGATTTATTTGCAGAGTTGGAATCCCTCAGGTATAGTGTAAATATAATTACAGGAACATATAAATATATTTATACTATGCTATTGGGATTTTGGCACCACAAATCTTATTTTCTTGACTGTGAAAATGAATGTTTTGGAAGAGAAATAAATCATTAATTTCTACTCTTGACTCAAGAGTAGGAAATATGTAGGCTATTGGCGTAAAAGACAATTGATCCACTGTCCTTTGACATCCCAATGCAGTGGGATATCTCAAATGATATTTGCAGACTGTTCTAGTCCCTGCAGAAGGGTGGAGATAAGACTTCTGACAATTTAGGATTATAGGTAAAAAGATGCTTCTAAAACAATACTTTCTGTTCAATTAATTCTGCTTTTTAAAATATTGGACATGGGTTTTCCACGCTGAGGCTCCAAAATTGTAGAGCTCTGTGAAAAGGTGTGTGGGTTTTTTAGTTGTTTTGTATCTTTAGTTGTCCAGACAGTAAAGTGGATGCATGTAGCATAGTTCAGCATTGTCAGATGAATTCTGGGAAAGCTTCTGGAAAGCGATGTCTGAAAACAATAGCTGTTGCAATATGAGCATTTGGGAAAAATTTCATCTACTAACATATAGACCAAAAATCTGAGTTGAAGGGAATTCTTTCTATGTGTGCGCTGCATGTAGCATGCGTTGGTTCCTTTTCTTCTTTCTGCATAGGTAAGGCTTTGGTACAAAAGGGACATTGAAGGTTCCGTTGTCCTTGCACAGCATTGATTCAGTCAACCACAACCTAAGGTTGTCTAATTAGTTCTGATAAAATAAGAGTTAATATGACACCGGTGTTAACAGTGAATTGATTCATATTTTGGGGCAGACTGTGTCTTTGGGAAAGCTGGGACTCACCTTGGTCAAAGTCATCTCTTGTCTTTGTGCATCTTCCTCCCTGCAACATGAAACCTGTTTTATCTGTGGAGATAGTAAGTTGTTTGAGACAGGGACTTCCTCTCCAAAGTTTATGCAGATTACCAGCTGTGGCTCTGATCTTGCTTGGGGGTCTATCACCAAAAGCAGAATAAACAGCCAGCGCATTGGTAGGTTTATAAATGTTAAGTCTCCCAAAACTAGCTGGTCTGACATTCTGTGTACCTTCGCAACTGAAGTCATCGAAGTCTTGTGGCCTGCTTTGAGCCTAGGAACTGTGGCTAAATTAGCTGATCTTTAAAAACAAACCCCAAAACAACAAAGAACAACAGAACCCCCTCAAAACCTGAAAAAACCCTGATATCGATTCAAAGATTTGCAATTAAAGAGAAGCTGCTTTAAACAGTAATTTGTTGTGATTGATTGTGCTTGCAGCTTGAGATCTGAGCCTTATTTCTCATCTACATTTATCTGGTTTGAACTCGAAGCCTTCGACATTGTTCATCCTTTTGTCTTTTAGACTGAAGAGGACTGTGCTATTAGTTTAGGTAACAGTAACATGAAATTTACCATAATCGTCTCTGCCTCTAACTTCCTCTTTGAAAAGCAAAATAAATTGAATTAAGCTATCCTCATCTTTTTAATGTATGTTTCTTTTCGTGGCTCTCTGAACCTCCTCCAATTTTTCATCATCCTTCTTGAAGGCTTGATGCCAATTGACTTACCATTTAATCCCAACTATTTCAGAAAGCTTGTGTATGTAGGATTATATAGGAAGTAGTGTGTGAGAACCATCAAGTATAGAATGCAAATATGAGTAATAGTTTAACATATATGTGTAAGTAGAAGAGGCAGCATAGGTCAATTTAGCTTTAGGTAGGCTGAGCAGTTATTCTGAATCCTCCTCTGTGGAAGTATCTTCCTCTGCTAGCTGTAGAAGAAAAGTGTGCGCTCGTCTCCTAAGCTAAAGGTAGCCTCGTGAAAGGCTTTCTCTTAGTATCCAGATATTTAACCTGACGTTTTGCTGTACATACCCTTTGGTTGTGTCCCAGTTTACAAAGCAATCTCAGTTACTATGAATCCTGTCTTCACCTTCTCACTATCTGTTCCCAATCTTTCTCCTTTGCCAGCTTTGTTATCAGTGATCCAGAAGAAAATAAAGTCACTACTGATAAAGTTAATTAGCATTAGAACAGTCCTTGCAGGTACCTCTCTGGAAACACAGCTGTTCGGTGGTGTTTCTACACTTACATAGGCAGTTTAGTCCTAGCGGACAACTGTCAGCCTGTTTCAATTGTGCTTTTTTTCTGTTTATTTTTGTTCCAGTCTAGTCAGGACTACTTGTGCCAGAACAGTGTGCTGGAACCTGTCACATTGCTTTCTTTTCATATGACTTTAGCCCTGGCTCCACTGGAACCATAGGGGACTGGTTAGAGTTTGCTGGAACTCAGAAAATCACCTGAGTGACTGAAAGCAGTTGTAAAAGCAAGGACCTGTCTGCATGGATGCAAGCATGTGAAGAGAGATCTGGGTTTAAGCTATCTCTGTTTCTGTTGCTCACTGTTTTCTGTATTTAAAACCTAAATATTCTGGTTGATATTGTAAAGAAACCTCACCTTTGATTAAAAATTGTGTAATTTTCTTTGGGGAATTCACACTGGGAGCCAGTTTCTGCAGCGTCAAAACTTGCGCTGCTTCAATATCGCACCACCAGTACCCTTGAGTCACTAGTCACTCTGTCCCTAATCTTCTCCCAGTGCTTTCTGATGATTTTTGTGTTTTGTAAGCTGGAATTTGAGCAGACAATTTTGAAAACAAGCGGCAGTATACCTGTCCAGTGACATGGATGTTTATGTAATAGAGGCCTCCAAACCTCTTAAGGCCCAATAAGTGTTAGTAAGATTTCCTGAATTCTTTGCGCCCAGAGATACAAAGTCTGGGTCTTTTTATTTAAGCTATTTAATTGGTGATTGCTGTATTGAATGAGATATTTTCCTTACTTGATGATCCCTTGTCATATATTTATTCGTCAAAGTTTATATTTACTTCCTTGTTTGCCGTGTGTACCATTTACTAAGTTTAAATAGAATGTTAAAAAAGCAGAAACAAACAGCTTAGTTTTAAGTGGCTACAGCTTTTAATTTTTTTAATGTGAAGTAGTTTCTGAAACAGTTTCTAAACAATTGCAGCCTGACTTTCATATGGAATTAACAATAGGCTAATGCCGAATTTCCACAACTGATACCATTTCGAGCAGAATTATGTCAATAGCACTTCTGCCCTGAACTGGTGTAAGCTGTAAAGGCAGTGAAATTACGTAAGGACGTATGGGTTATGTACTCAGAATATACTAGTAATAAATGTGTGCAGTCTACAAGTGATGAACACAACTTATTTTGGAGTGAATATTTGCTTTTGTGTGTGAAGCGACTTCATCCAAAGTGGTCAGAGATTCCCATAGTTTGAGAACTTGAGGACAAACAGGAATGCTATTTCTAGCAGTGTATGGAAAGACTTGAAGAGTGCAAGTGTCAGCATCCTGCCAAAACTGCCAAAAAGCTGTAGCTGGTCTCTTCGACACACAGAATAATTGGCTGAAGTTGTAGCTACAGAGTTTGCCTCTTTGCAAGAGTTAGTTCACACAGCTTGGTTGCTTACTGCATATTCTGAAGTCTCTGCAGACTGTCGCTTTCAGGTACAGCTGGTTTAATGAACTGGGGCAAGCGTATTTAGGTAAAGCGAGAACTGATCCATCTATTCCCAGTAAGTTTTGTGGCAGTTAGAAAATGTTTGATCATAATAATTCAGTTGTTATATGCATATCTGGGTATTACAACCTAGCAACAGGATTGATATAAAAGTAGATGCTTGTTTAATTTTCAGGAGTATGATTTCTCATTGCCCAGCTCTTGTTTTACATTTATGTAGATACAACAACAGAAAATTAATTGGTTAATATCACTATTTCTTACTGGTATGCGGCCACTAGTAGTATTATTATTGTTGTTGTTGTTATCATCATCATCATCCCAATCAGCAAAAGTTATCAATTAATTCCTTGTTGTTGAAAGGATCAGTTGATTAAAGCAGGTGCTTAAATCTCACTGATTTCAGAAATTTCAGTGGGATCTCAACATTTGGTAAATGTTCTTCTCAACGAGAATACTTCCAGAAATCAGTTTTAAGTATACATTCATATTTTTTGTGCACGCCACAGCCCAAATTATCTGCTGATGTAAATGAGTGAAAATTGTTAGGTTAAGCCCACTTATATCAGTGGGAAATCTGGTCTGGGATTTGCCATGATGAGCAAATATGGGTGTATATGCTGGAATTCATTTCACAAAGCTGGCCTAGCATTGCTGCCCAGGGGTAGGAAAGCATAAATACCACAACAGGGGTAGAGATGCAATGTTATTTGACCATGCTTGCTCTTTCAAAAAAAGCCTCAAGAGTAAAGAGCATAAATTGAACAAATCTAGGTATTTTGATATGGTGTACTTATTTTAGCAGGCAGATTAATCACATAACTAATTTTGAGGCTTGCGTGTCAAGTAGCGAATACCACTGCTCAATACCTTGTGCATAGTCAACAGATAAGACTGTTTGCTTGTAATTTTCTTCACGTATTTCCAAGAAGGTGTGCAAATAATGGGGATGGTCTGTGAATATTTCACAACACAAAAGCATACCCAAATTTACCAGAATCATTACTTGGAGAATACTATTTGATCAGCTCTAAAAATCAATGATATTATTTGAACAAAGTGTAGTTTTCAGAAAAGATATACTGCATCAATAAGGCAGGCATTTTGATTTTGTGCACATTCAGAATTAGAGATACTGTATAGTTTTCCAGTTATGCAGCTCTGGCTGGAATATTCCTTTTTAAGTTGATTGCTTCAAAATACATGCCAGCAAGCATGTATTTTTGTTCTGGCTCATCTGCCGATAAGCTCATTGAACTGTTTCCAAAATAAAGAATAAGGGTAAACAGTAGTTCAGTGATAGCCACATAATTGTAATATCAGATGCAAATACTCAAAAGCAAGACTTTTGCTGGATGTCTGTTTAGGAGAGCCATGTGGCCATATTGTATTAGATTTTGGCCAGTTTCCTAGAAATTCGTCGTGTATACATTTTAAACCTCAGCCATCATTGGATATGTCTGGTGCGCGTATGAAAGGGAAATGCTTATGTCTTCAGTAGCATTTAATTTTTTACCTACACATTGTAAAATTTTATGAACCAGAGCTGTAATACAACACTGCAGTGCACAGCCCATTGGTACTGCTGTAATCATTCAATTGAGAGACGTGTATGGGCATGATTCAATAGGTAATGGACTGTATCAGTTCAGCTTGACTGTTGGGATTTTATTGCTCTGCCCACCTTGGTGACAGCTGCTTATTAGTGCGCAGCGCTTTAGGGAAGTCGGTATGGGAAATGAGTCTTTCCCTCATTATGCCGTGTGGATCAGTATTTTGGCAGATAGGGGAGGTCTTCACCCACCCTCCTTCCCCCTCCCCGCTCCGTGAAGTTCCAATTCTCAGATTTGTGCAGGTTCTGTCTTCCAGACCAAACATGTTAGAAAGCCCATCATCTTACTTTGATTAACACTAATAGGATTTGTGACCGTAAAGCACCGTGCAGTGAGTTGAGAGCCTATGCCAATGGGATTTTTTTTTTTTCTTTCTGCTGTTGCTTTATATATTATCTTTCATCAGCAGGCAACAGAATTCCTTCTGCATAGTTGAAGGAATCAACATCAGCAGGGGGTAAGAAGCTGTCTTCATCAGATTAAAGTAATTTACATGCATACGTAACCATTTCTCTGCACCATGAAATATGTTAATAGATGCAGAATCTGTCAGCTCTAGGCCATCAATGTAAATCAGGCCCAAGCTGGCAAAGATCATTAGTCTTTACTCTCTGTTTGTTGTACAGGACATGGTGTGGAACTGAGTTGGCAAGTTCAGTCCACTGTCTGTTAGAGCGTGGAGCATGCCATTGAAGTAAGTACAGCAGTTTGGTTTGCTTCCTGCACGTGTTGTCTTAATTGAGATGAAAGGTTTAAAGTCTGATCCCAAACCCAATGAAATCACTTGAAGGATGATTTCTTTCAGTGGGCTTGTTGTGGTTTAACCCAGCAGGCAGCTAAACACCACACAGCCGTTCGCTCACTCCCCATCCCTGCAGTGGGATGGGGGAGAGAATCAGGGAAAAAAAAGGTAAAATTCATGGGTTGAGATAAAGACAGTTTAATAGGACAGAAAAGGAAGGGAAATTATTATTATTATTATTATTATTATTAATAATAGAATATACAAAACAAGTGATGCACAATGCAATTGCTCATCACCCGCTGACCGATGCCCAGCCAGTTCCTGAGCAGCGGTCACCACCCCCCGGCCAATTCCCCCCAGTTTAGGAACGCCCAAGAACGCAAAAGGGAAGGAAAAGCCCTATGTGCCCCCTCCCAGCTTCTCGCTGGCAGGGCATGAGAAGCTGAAAAGTCCTTGAGTAGTGTAAGCACTGCTTAGCAACAACTAAAACATCGGTATGTTATCACATTATTCTCATGCTAAATCCAACACACAGCACTGTACCAGCTACCAGGAAGAAAATTAACTCTATCCCTGCCGAAACCAGGACAGGACTTTAAAGCAGGTGCAAGAAATGCATGCAATCTGAGTAATCCTGTGAGTTGTATCTAGAGGGTGGCTCAGTCCTGATATTAGAGAGTGCTGATGTTGATGTAATCATTAATGTTTTTCTGTCAAAAACACTGAGGCAATTCGAGTGGCAGATTATACCATCCTCAAAGCTCTGCTTTACTGAGAATAAATATAAAGCTTTTGTCCAGTGCTATGTTTTTCTCTTTGTCTTCATTAATAACAAAATACTTACAAGATGTTTACCCTTGAAACAAAGTATTACTTAAGAATATTTAAAAGGTTTCATTTGCTGTAGGCATGTGTTCAATTAAAAATAATTTATCATTTATTGCTAGAAAACTAGGAAGTTCCAACAAATTATCAGATATTTCAGAAGTTCTTACCTACATTGAACTAACTTTAAATTGTCTTTACATGCAGGAAGGGTAAGTTGAAGCTAACAAATATCCCGCAGCCTTGTTTTCATTTCAAAGACTGGTCTTCCATGTCATGTGTGATGTGCTTCCATTATTACAAGAGGCAGATTAGGCAATCATCTTAAAGAAACGCAAAGAAGATGAATGCAGAAATATCAGGTGCTGCTGGGGCATACTCCACTAAGCAAAGTATTTGCGGTATCTATTAAGCAGGATGTAAGTCAATAGAGTACCTGAACAGAAAGTGCTGTATATTGTTGTTCTTAGAAAATCTGGTGTGATTGCCTTTATTATTAAAATGGATGGCTGCTTCTATATCTGAATGCTCACTTCTACTCTGCCTTTCTCATTCCCAGTAGTAGATGCAATCTGATTTTTAATTACATACAAACACTGCAAAATCACATGGCCATCCCGGATATAGTTACTATGAAGAGGTGTAAATGGTAGTAAAGGAGGAGGAAATTTGCCCTGTGATTTGTATTTTTTTTGACACTTACTTCTTTCCAGATATACCAAATAACTGGGGATAGCATGGTAGGGGCTGGGGAAACTTGCAACATTTCCATTACCCCACATTTTACTACGATTTAGGAAGTGAGTACATTAAGTAACTCTTCAAGACCAAATTCATTGTTACCTAACAGCTGTTAGTGGCTATTGTGGTGACATAAAGTAGGCATAAATCCAGCATCTGCAACCTTCAGAGACACTGCGATACCTGGCTTCTGGCCTGAAACTTACTTGGAGTCTTCAAGCTAAAGGCTGTAAAGGTCCATAACCTCATGGTTCCTTGTGTTCTGAGGGAGATCGTCTCTTTTTAAGCATAATATGCTGTCTCACAGGTGCACAGTATCCTCCAGTTAGATTATCTGCCACCCATGACTTTATTAACAAGCATGGGAAGTAAGACAGGAGTGCACTTAAAAAACACCTTCAAGAACAATGTGTGTTTTGTAGGTGTCTGGCAGTGGCTGAGGGCCCAGTTCTCTGCAGCTATCAGCCAGATAGGGTGCCATCTGTAGTAAATCAATCCCCAGGATGACAGCAGTCAGGCAGACAACTGGCTGCTTCATGTCTGTTTTGTTCAGAGATACTGTTCTGTGAAGGCAAAGGAATCTTTTTTTCTCCCTTTCTCTATTTTAAGTTAGTAGAAAATGGATGTTAAAAGATGTGGTTGACTCTACTTTTCTGTCAGTTTTCCTAAGACGCGTTGCTTTTAACTTCAGTAAAATTCCTAAAAACGCAGCCTGTCAGTGTGACTGTTGTTACCGAACATCATTGTATTAGGAGATGTCCTCCTGCCTTAGTCTCTTCATTCCTGTGCTGCTGACTTCTTTCTAGCTGCTGGGTGGTGCTCTACTCATGTCTCCACCTTCCCATTAGCCTCCTTTAATTCCACCTGGACTGATCATCTATTAACTCCTGTTCAAGCTAACTGGGGACTCTTGCACAAATACAGTGTTTTTAGGCACTTTGGTGGCAAGCCATGACTGTACAGAAGTTTGAATAGAAAGAGTTCATGGTGTACTCCTGGGGCGCTTTTATCGTGCATGCACCAGACAAGCAACTTTTTCATCATAAAAATATGGTCATCTTTCCACATGATCACTCCTAATATAACACGTATTCAGCAAACTGCTTCAAACATTTAAGAAATCCACAGGCAACTTCCTTCTCTTCAGTGTTGTTAGGAGATCCTGGTTTGGAGGTGTGTGTTCAGCATCACATTTCTCACACTCTGAAGCTGACCTGGCTTTCCATGCAGCCTCTCACAGGGCAGGCGTGAGCATTCCTAGGTGAGAACAAAAATTGGTGCAGGTGAAAAAGGCAGAAGGAAGAACTCCTACCCCTTGTTTTGTTTGTACCTAGCAAAGCACGAACCTCTCCCTTGTTCCTCTTATTTCCCTCTACTGAATAAGTCTGCAAGTTATGTTTTTACTAAAGGGAAAGTTACCTATGAAAATTCAGCCAAACATGAAGTCTGTGTCCCCTCAGGGCTTATACAGCTGAAAATCTATGGACAGGTGCTTTCTTTGTTGCAAAGAGATTTCTCTATAATGACACCAACTGTGCTGGTTTGGGCTGGGATAGAGTTAATTTTCTTCACAGCAGCTAGTATGGGGCTATGTTTTGGATTTGTGCTGAAAACAGC
>NW_008824791.1:2498278-2515746 GCF_000699105.1 Pygoscelis adeliae
GAGCAGGCTGGGGGTGCACAAGAAGCTGGGAGGGGACACAGCCGGGACAGCTGACCCCAACTCACCAAAGGGATGTTCCACACCATGTGACGTCATGCTCAGCATATAAAGCTGGGGGAAGAAGGAGGAAGGGGGGGACGTTCGGAGTGATGGTGTCTGTCTTCCCAGGTAACCTTTACGTGTGATGGAGCCCTGCTTTCCTGGGGATGGCTGAACACCTGCCTGCCACTGGGAAGGGGTGAATGAATGCCTTGCTTTGCTTTGCTGGCGTGCGTGGCTTTTGCTTTACCTGTTAAACTGTCTTTATCTCAACCCACGAGTTTTCTCACTTTTACTCTTCTGATTCTCTCCCCCATCCCACTGGGGGGGGAGTGAGCGAGCAGCTGGGTGGTGCTTAGTCGCCGACTGGAGTTAAACCTTGACACTAATGTAACACCATCGTTAGGTTGCCACTCTGCTTTTTCTGTTGTCAAAAAGACAGAGAGAAAGTGGTAGGGTATTTACACAGAGGCTTCAGCAGTTATACTTCTTTAAGATGTTCTGTCTTTCACTGTTTAACTTCTGCTTTTTTGTTTTGTTTATGTTCCCTTATGCATCTTCCTGAACCTTTCAGCCTTTAGCAATGTTAGGAGTTGGAGTTATGGAGTGTTCACAAGGGAGTCTGACTACCTTTTGTTCCTAGTGGCAAATGAGTTGAAAGCCAAGAAAGACAGAGTCCTTTTCTTTTCTTCAGACTAATTATAGAATTGTATTTTAAAGGACAGAGACAAATCTATCCCTGGTTCATGCTGACTTGAATTAACTGTTTTGTTAATCTGAGGTGTATAGGACTTACAAAGAAAACATTTTGATCTCAGTTGTGCTATCTAGGGGTCTCTAGTGTCTTCAGTTGCTCTTTTTTATGCCAATACAAAAATAGCATCCAAGACTTACCAAAATACTGCATATTTGTCTTGCTCTAGGTGACATTAGCTGTTTTGTTTGTGTTTGGGTTTTTTTTTCCCTAAATTCAGGTGAAACATTACAAACATATACTAATTCTCTTCTCTGCATGGTTTCAGATTTATGCAACACAAAGTAAAGTATTCTACCATAGTGTGATGGACCAGGTGTGCCTCAACTACAGCTGAGTAGTGGCAGGTGCTGCCCCACTCTCTAGAAATGGAAATAAAGGCTCACTGAAGTTGTTGATCTGTGATCAGGAAGGGAAATGCCTGGGAAGAGAGCTGTGAGGGTCCCCTACGGAAGCAGAGAGGTACAGGCAGCGACTTGCCGTCCAGAACTGGAGAGAGACAGGGCAGTGCCAGGTCCAAGGTGGGAGCAAAGACAGAGCTCTGGTCAGATGTGTGTTCTGCCTGGGACTGCTAAGGGAATCTGTGCACTACCTGAGGTTTTGCTGCTTACATCTAGCACAGGGAAGCTGTTCCGTGCCTGTGTGATACCAGTCCTGAGGGAATCTGTATTTGGTTACATGAAGAGCTGCTGGTGCAGAGAGGATATGGTGGCTGAGTCTTAAGGGTTGAAGTGAAGTAGGATTATGGGCAGGTTAAGTGAAGAATTTAAGAGGAATAAAATAAATTGCAATAATTTATAATTTAGAGGAATAAAATACGTTTGCAATAAAAGAAAATGGTTGTAGAGGTGCTCCAGATGTAATCTCTGACTTGCCTAAACCCATGTTTCTAGGGTGGGTTGTGTGTTTTGTTTTAATTTTGCTGGCTAATGCCCTGTTCTTACTAGGTGACCTGAATGATGTTTTCTCTTTGCTCATCTGTGGTGGTCTCTGGAGAATGATGTCATTGTGGTTTATGCAGTTCATTAGCTCGTATTGCTCTGAATTGTCTGTATTTTCCTAATTCTTTTTTTTTTTTACTAAGATGTCCTTTTTGCTTTCTAATATCCCTTACAAAAAACCTCTTCATTTAAACTCAAGCCTGCAAAATCCCAAATATTTGAATTGTGTACTAGATTTTAGAGGAGTTGCATGCACTTACGTTTTCCTTTCGCTCTTGCTTTGTTGAAAGATCTCTGATGACAGCAATAAATGGCTACTTGGCACGCTGAGTAGTCAGTCCTCTCCTTTCAGGAAGGGACATGGAGGGGAAAACGTAGAGCGGTAGAGGATGTTTTTAGCACATAGTGCTGTCTCAGAAGCTGTAGACAGCAAAGCCAGCTGGAGACTCTGAGGGATGTTCTGGATTCTGCTCTTGAGAGTTTTAAGGGTTTGGCTCTGCTGGGAACCATGTGTAACTAGGAAACTCGCGTCTGCATTGCTTAATTATCAGGGGCCTTTACAGATGCTACCAGTACATTAGGATTACTGAAGAAGCTCCCTCTAACACCACCAGTCTGGAATTGAGCCCTGTGCAACTTAAGAAAATCTGCAGAAGCTGTGGAAGGCTAGTTTGAAAACCGATAAACATCTAAACATTGGATGCATTCTTCAATCCATAATTGTAGTGTTCTGTATGTATATACTTACTTTCTAAATGCTCAATATATGAGAAAATAGTTTGTACTGTTCATATATCCACTTCTATAACAAAATTGGCAACTAGAATCCTGCTGTTGATATGCTAGATAGCATATGTAGATTACTTGCCATCTTTTGCTCTGTGCTTAAGTGTTAAGGTGATGGTTGTTTTTTTATTTTCTGTATATACTTACAGGAATTCAAATGGGAGAATTTAGATATCAAAGAAACCTATTTACCTGTCTCACTAACAGAATTATTTTTAATATATAAATTTTTATTAGAATGAGATTATTAAATATTAATTAATGAATGTTATAGGTAATTCTGAGCATTTTAAAGGTTGCTGACTTGAAGTACAATTAAGCTAACTCTCTTATAGTTGTTTCCTTTTTCTGAGTAGCCTGGTAGTTTGTATATGGACGGTATTGTGTATTTTCTGTATCTAAGTAAATCTGTTTCTGAACCATAAAAATTGTTTTTTAGAGATAAAAGCAAAGATTGGGAGGGTGTCGGTCTCTTCTCCCAAGTACCTAGCGATAGGACGAGAGGAAATGGCCTCAAGTTGTGCCAGGGGAGGTTTAGATTGGACATGAGGAAAAATGTATTTGCTGAAAGAGTGGTTAAACATTGGAACAGGCTGCCCAGGGAAGTGGTTGAGTCCCCATCCCTGGAAGTATTTAAAAGACGTGTAGATGAGGCGCTTAGGGACGTGGTTTAGTGGGCATGGTGGTGTTGGGTCGACGGTTGGACTCAATGATCTTGGAGGTCTTTTCCAAGCTTAATGATTCTATGATTCTATATTGATACGTCATGGTAATGCTGTCCCACTTTTAGTTAATTCATGTTCTAAATTAATTTTAGTATTAGAGTTAATACCAGCAAAGTTACCATGTATGTGATAAAAGGACTATACAACAGCTGTGTTTTAGTTAGTATTACAGAGAGTAGAACCTAAATTATAAACTTGAAAACTTGGTAGGTGTAAAATCTAGATTTGAACCAAAAGCAGAGTGTTTCCAAATCTTAAAGAACTTTGTGACCAATGAAAGCCTATGAGGCTTACCACCCCAAATAGGAAATGAACAGTAAAGGGGAAACTTAGTAAAAATTCTGCTTCTTATGGGTTTCAAAGGGAAAAGGTGCATACTACCAGTAATTCCTATAAAGAGGTAATTTATAGACCTCAGTAATCTTCTTAGGGTAGGTGATGTTGGGTAAGATAACATTAATAGCTTCCTGAGGCACAGCAGGGAATTGGTGTCTGCAGGTACACTCCTCTGTTTCTCTGTAAGGTGTTTAGAGCAGTATTTTAGGATGCACACGTTAGTGAGTTACTTTTCTTTGTGCAATGATAATAAATATAAAAAAAATGGTCACGTGCTCCCCCCTCCCCCCTTTTTTCCCCCTTCTGTTTGTGGTTACAAGTGGGAGGTGGCATATGCAGTGAGGTACTCCTCATGTAGTAGCTATGTAAAATCAGACAGAAATGAGAAATTTAATATGTAGAAAGCTCCCAAATGTTTTCATTCTATTTCATTGTGTGTTGGTACCCATTTCTTAATTTTCTACAGTAAAGAAGAAAAAATGGTATGTTCGCATCTTTGGAGGTTCAAACTATTGTCCAAGTATGAAAGAACAACTCCTACAAATTGTCAAATAATTTTTTACTTATATAAGTAAGTAAAAAATTATATTTTTATATTTATTATTATATTACTTATATTTCGCTCTTTGAAATGTTGCAGATATATTGCATACTGAGCAGCTAGAATGTTTCCTTGTTATAGATCCAGTGATATAGTATCTGATTCAAAAAATGGTTTCACTTTTAAGTGTAGAAGATAGGCCATGTAATGTCAGCAAATATGCTATCTGATGTGCTAAAGAAAGGGGGGGGGGGGGGGGGGGAAAACCTGGCAGTAATTTTTCTGTTGTTGTTTTACAATCATGCAGAGACCAAATGAAGGAATCAGTCTCTGAATCTTTTCCAAAGTCCTTTTATGTTATAGGAACATGCTTGAAGAGGAAAGATGATGAGGCACAGTTCAAATAGTTCTAATACCTTCCTGCTGTTTGTCAGAAGAAAGATCATAAATAGCTGCTCTTCTAACCTATAGTCTGAAAATTAGTTGTGGACATGTCTTAAATATCTGCGGGCTGGGGAACAATGATGCTTTTATTAACATTTTTGTTAGTGCTCCTACGCAGCTTACCCGACTCCACCCACCACGACTGCCCGGTTATTCCTGACTCACATGCAGTGTCTGAGGGTGAACTTCAGCATCTCCAATTTCTCTTCACAAAAAATTTTCAGTATAGCTGGACTGTGTGTACCTCCACTCCCTTCTCCACACACTTCTTATATCTGCTTGGTAATTTACTTCCTCTGTGATGGGTTAAACATCACAAAGGTGGTAGGAAATAGATTCCAATTTAGGGGATCTTGGCTGCACAGTCATGGTCTAAAAAACCTGACTGAGCAGTAGTGGGAACATCACGTAATAAATCATCACTAAAGGTAGATGTTATGGCTCACTGGAGCTGTACTTAATGGTGGATTGCTGTTTAGAACCAGAGAAAATCTTACGCATCCTGTGAAAGCAAGTGAAATTTGCCAAGGTGCTTGGAAGAGGAACTTCCACTTGTGACCTAGCAAGCAGTTAACTTCTTGAAGGTGGTAACTGGGCTTACTAAAAGCATCTAAGGTTACTGCAGCTGCATGTTAGCATCTCTTCTAGGATTGACCACGAGTACTGTACTGAGCAACATACTCTTCCTTTATTGTTTGTTCCATGCAGAACATAGCAATAAGTAGTTTATGCGTATCAGAAAATAGGGAAAACGTTTTCCAAAATAGTCTGGCTTTCCAAGTTTCATGAGATGCACGTTATGAGCATGACATAGAAGCACAGAAATGAGGACTTCAGTGTGGAAAATGCAGTTCTCCCTTTCCCCAAAGCAGTTTTCTCTTATTGGTCATGCTGTCTGCCACAGCTGGTGGTATTTGGAAAGGTTGGGTTGAAATGGTTAAAACATTTTGGAATGAGAGATAAAAGGATTTTCCCCCCTATCTTATTAGAGAATTCGTACAACTGTTTCAATTGTGTGTCTGTGAAGACTGCTGTGCACTGAAGCAGGACACTGGAATTCTGTGGAAGAAGAAATTCCTTTCAGTTCTTCAGCAACAGAAAGCTGTGTGATCTGGAAAAATGCTTTGTTTGCATAGACTGATGACCTAGTTGCCTGAATTCTGGAAGTGGTTCTCCCCACTGCGCAGGTGGGGATGTCCTGTAGCAAGCATGCTGCCTTGTGTTCAACATATGCATGAATATGCACCATTCCCAAATGACACCTGGCTTGGAAGCAAGAGTGAGAAGCTAGGGTGGAAAGGTGAAGGAGAGAAAGGGGAAATAGATGGGAACTTCAAGGAGACACAAAAGAGAGCTAGAAAGGGGTTTAGGAGGGATAGGGCAGGCTCTAGAGTTTAAAGGTATCCTTCATTTTCTGTCTCTTCCTAACTTCAGAATATTAATCTCTGAAATCTGAATGTTTTCTCATCTCTCTGGCCTTGCTTTGCAGACAGAGCTCTAGTAGCTGCAGAGATGTGAGCTTGTCTTTGACAAGTGTAGGGGCAGGAGTTGTAGCGTGTGCAGTAGAATTCATTGTAGTTATTGTAATAGCTTTGCTGCATATATACACACAGTCATTCCATGAAGAAGCCACTTTTAATAACTAACTACTTTAAAGTTGGATTACAAAATGGGCATCCTAATTTTATTATAAAACTGTCCTGTTTGTTCTTTCTAGTCAAGCTTAAATTAATAGATGGTCTCTGTGAAATTTTCAGTTGCCCTTCAGCAAATCTGTCTTGCTGGTTTGTGTGCATGTATATATGTATTTATGTTTTGTCCTACATATTTAACTTTAATAAGTTTGCCTTTTAGAACAAGTGATGAGAATCTTCCCTTTTGGATTAATTCTTCCTGAACAGAAGCTGTACTCAGGAATGGAAACTGTCTGCATTCAGACTTGCTCTGCTAGGGAGAACTAAGAAAGAATGTCCCATTGTGATCTGTAATTACTGCCTATAGGGATATTCCACCCCCACACCCCATTTTTCTTTAAAAAGAGCAGTTTAAAAATGTTGTTCCTTCAGTTTTTTTCTACTTATTCCTCTCCTCACTCTCTGCAGTAGCCATTGCTGTTGTGCTGGGGAGAAATGAAATCATGATGGGATGTTTCAACTGCTGCAGGGATCAGTTTTTAACTCCTACTTATTGCTTGTTAAAGTTTACATTTAATGCCTAGTATGCTAATGTGAGGCTACTATATTCATGCTAGTATTTGGGGATACTTTATCTATAGAGAGCTGTTGTGACTGACTCATCCAGCATTGATGAAAAGGTTATGGAATGGATATGCGAGCAAAAGTTTACTTCTGTTCCAAAAGGGTATCTGATAAGTGATTAGGGGCTAAGAATCCTTATACTTATCTCCCTTTTGTTTCACCATTTCCAGCACTCTTCAGATCAAAAGTCTGAGCTTGTGTAGTTAGGCAAAACTCTTGTATTGAACCAACTACCTAATTTTTTAGGATTTTGAATGAGTTTCAGTTCTAATTATACCCGGTTGCACCCGAACAGACTTCTTGTCAGATGGCTCTTATTTATCTGCAGAAATGCAGCGTTACTCAAGGTTTTGCTATGAGACTGATGTTTCATTGGCCAAAATAGAAATAGTGTGCTTGTTTCGACTCCTGGGGCCTGAAACAGAGGCCTCTTTTCCCTTTCTCCCCACCTCTCCATGTTTATGGCAGGTGGATCAATCTTCTGCTAAAGACACTAATCTTTAGCATTTTTCTAACAAAATTGTTGGGGAAAAAAGGTTATCACCTACTTCCTGCCGTGTGTGGTTCTGAGACCAGTGACTTGACAAATCCAGCTGTCTGTGCAACAGGAGGCAGCACAGCTGTGGTCACTGAATACAATAATACTGCACCATAGTCAGTCATGAATCAATGTCAGATTTGTCCCTTAGCCACAGTGTATGTACTGATAGCGCTTGCTCTCTCCCTTCCCTTTGCATCTTCCCTCCCTCCTGCTATCCATTCACCTCACATCAAACAGCTATAGGACTAACAATGAGAAATACTTTACCATATGTTGTCTTTGAGATCTGATCGTTAAATGTCTTAAACCACTTGTATAGAACAAGTGGAGGGGGTTGAAATTTTCTTTGTCATTTGATTTTTTTTTTTTTTTTTTCCCCTGTTAAATCTCTGAAATACTCCCAGTCTATCTAAACTCAAGTGTGTGTCTCTCAACTTGAAATACTTTGTTCACAGCTTTGTGCGGCAGTGTAACTCAGTATAACTCAGCTACTGGAATGAGTTCAGCAGACAGCCACCAAAATGGCTGGAGCAATTCTCCTGTAGGAGAGGCTGAGGGAGTTGGACTTGTCAAGCATGGGGGAGAGATGACCTTGGGGTGTATAGTGGTAGCCTTCCCCTACCTATGTGGAGGCTCTAGAGAAAATGGAGCCAGACTTCACAGCAGTGCATGATGGGAAGATGAGAGGCAACGGACACAACTTGAAACAAGAGGTTCAGACTGGATATAAGGAGAAACTTTTTCCCCATGAGGACAGTCAGGTGTTGGGGCAGTTGCTCAGAGCAGTTGTGCAGTCTTCAGCATTGGAGGGTTTAAGGATCAAAATTAATCAAGCCCTGAGCCACCTGGTCTGATCCTATGGCTGACCCTGGTCTCAGCGGGAGGTTGGACTAGAGATCTCCCGTCTGAGTTATCCTATGAATCACTTTTTAATAACAGAAAATAGAAGCAGATTTTGGCTGTCAGCCTTGATTAGAAGAATGAAATTGGGAATTAGTTGATGGATGTTAAATAGGAGATAAAGCTTTATTATTTACATTGCTTTTTCTGATACTGTTTGGACACTTCACAATTGCAACAAGCAATTGCAATGGTGGTGAAATAGAATAAACTTTAGTGGGATGTCTGCTTGAAAGACTAAAGAACATCTTTCTTGGCCTGTAGTCCCTGCAAATGTTCTGTGTCGCTTATGGCCTTTCCGCCAGTGCTTCTGTTTTCACCTCATGCACCTTGCTCTGTGCCTTTGACACTTGAAGAATGGTACTTGCTTATTTGAACTTAATGCAGTCTAGCAACAATTGCTTCTCTGCCACGTGCGAGTTATGAAGGGTTACAGAGGGTAGCAAGGATACAGTACAACAGTAGGTGACACAACAGTTTGATAAACTTTCACCTTTGAGGACCTTGCTCCTCAAAGATTTCTTCTTTTTAATTGCTGACAAGACTCACTTAAAATGATATTAATCAAGTGCAGAGGAGAAATATGTTAGTCTCATGTAATCCTCATTCCACTTCCTATAGTGGAGATGAGGAGAGGAATGCTAGCTAAATAAGGGATGCTTTAGATTAGGGTTCAGTTATGCATGGAGCTTGTAGATAAAACTTTTTCAAAATGGGAAGTGCTTAAAAAGTTAAGTGTGTGCTGCTCTTTGAAATCCAGCTTTCCTCTGTTTAACTAGCCAAGCTATAGTAGAACAGTGGTACTGAACTCAATATTAAAATGGTATCACTTAATTTAATTTTAATGATAAATCAATAGAGAGCATTTACTACTTAGAAAATCTAATGGATCTTGTGCCAGTAAAGGTTACTAATGACTCTTAGCTCTTCACAGGGGAAAAAATGCTGTGTGCAAAAGTGTATTCAATGTTCAAAATACAATAAGGAAGAAACTGTTGTGTTATAGAAAACTGTGTATTATTTTCCATGAAATAATCACTTGGCTCAAATGTACCCAGGTACGTGGCTTAAAGGCTGACCACTGTCTTCATCCTTGGGAGGATAGATCTTTGCATTTATATAGAAATTCTGATTTGGATTACTGATATAGAATATGTTTTTGGTTTAGCTCTTCAATAACATGAAGTGATAGATTCAATTAAAAAAAAACCAAAACGATATGTACAGGAGGAGAGAGAGGAAATACCAAAAACAGGTCATCTGGTAGATGTGTTTAATGCAGTATATCAAGACATATTTAACTTTTATGGGCACTTTTAATAGAATTTTTGTTGCCTCTTATCCTGAATGTATCTAAAAGGACCGTTGAAAGAAATGTCTCCATAGCAATGTTTTCTAAAGAATTTAACAACAGTTGTGCTCAACAGGAGGGAGCAGCATACTTTCATTATCTTTTTTTTAATGGCAACCTCATTCAGGCCTGAGGTTTTTAAGTGCTCCCACATAACAAATGATAAATAACAGGACCAAAGAAGACACTAATATCAACAAGATTACAGGTTGTCTCTCCTTTTGCAGTAGAAATGTGTGCTTGTTTTTTATTGTAGTCTTCTGGTTGCTTTTACTACCTGGTTTATTTTGGAATAGTTCTTCCTGCTCATTGGTTACCAAGGAACTGTCCGATATCTTGTTTTTACCACCCAGTTATAATTCTTCTGAAAGGAGATTTCATTGTCACAGTGGTTGAAATGATTCTTGATGGAGAACCTCTCCCTAGACCGGCATTGAGACCAGCGGGAATGTTAATTTCTGCTGCTTCTAAATTTTGTTCCTGTGAGAACATCTTAGGAAATTTCTTTGCATGAAGACAACATGCATGATAGATGCAGCAGCACACCTTTGCTAGTGGTAACTATCAGAGAGAGTTGTGCTTTCACTGACTTCATGCTAGGACAGCTTTGCTTAAGCCTCAGTGATGTTGTCTCACATTAGTACAGATGATATCAGAAGTACTCCCTTTACCCTCACAGGTGGCAGACATGACTGGGCTCAACCAGATAATTTGTAAAAACCCAAGCACACAGGATGCTAAATTCCTCTCTGTGCCCCCAGTTCTCATTGATCTTCTGGTATCTTCCAGATGCAAACTGTTGTGCTATGATGTGCATAGCGTTGTCATGAAAACAACCATAGCTGAGTGACATTGCTGAAGAAGAGACTGTCTTTTTCTAAACACCTTCAATTCAAAGGTTTAAGGAGAGGGCTGGATCTGCGTCCTGGGCCTTGCTTCTGTGAAGAAGGATTTGGGACAATCTGGTTGTAAGAAACACAACCCAGAATTAAAATACAGACTCTGAAAAGCACATCTGGCCCCACTGCCCGTTTTCCTAGATATCCTTGAGTTAGAAGTGATAATGTTCTAGCTGTCTGCAATTTAACTTCACAGCTTTAAAAAAAAAACAACAGCCAGATTTGGGTATTGGAGGCAGAACAAATTTTACAACTGTGAACTGCTGTGTTGTGGTGACACTTGCATCCTACTGTAGGGCATGGTGGGATTCTGCACCGCTGGAGAGAGGTCCTGCTCTTCATAGGATGTGGTATTACTCTGGCAGATGTATCTAGGTTTTAGTTTTCCTATGAATCAGCCCGCCTAAGCATAACTGCAGTGTATCTGTGATCCTTATTCTGCAAATGGAGGGCTTGCATAAGTTCGCTGCACTCTCTTGCTGTGCTAAAATTGGAGCTTTTTTTGCCAGGCTTGCACTTTCATTTTGAAGGTTCTTTGGGGATTCAGGATAAGGGGATAGCTGCCCTCATCTTCCAGGCCAGAGAAATGTAACAGGCACCACTGGAAGGGATCAGCAATGTCTCTAACTTTCCCAGAACCTATAAAACTTTGAAACAGATGTTAATTACTAAACGGTATAGCACAAAAGTGGAAAATGGCTTCATCACTGCTTTGGGTTTTGCTGATTGCCTGTCAGTGATTTTTGCTGCTGTTTTGATGTCTGAATATTAAAATTGCCATGCAAGAGGCACACAGAGTCTTATCTACTTAGCTGTTCTTGCATGCTGATCTTAGTATTTGTAATGGCAAGAAGCCAAAGCTTTCAGATTTGATTCGGTCTCTGCTTTCTACCACTGCAAACAGCAAGTGGTTCTGATGAAGTGTCATGTTTTTAAAACTTGAGTAAGCAGCCAAAGAATCAGGTCCTACGCGTGCGCATCAGAATATATATATATATATACACACACACACCCCCCTATGAATAAAATTCAACCTGTTATCTTTATGGGGTAAATTCAACTGAGGCAATGTGAAGACATGACTTGGAAATGGAAGACACTGCATTGGAGCTATGCTATCTCCAGTCCAGTGTCATTTAGTATTGGCTATTTCTGCAGGCTTCTAGAAAAGCTGTAAGCTTCCTGCCACAGGTAAGAGCCAGATATACTGATAAGAGAAGTTTATACATCTAAGCACCCAGTAGTTTACTGGCCTTTGAAAGAAGTGAAGTTTGATATCGACAATTTCCTTTTCCTGCTGGCTGCCTCCCTCCACGCAAAAGTCAGTGGCAAGACTCATAATGTAAATAGGGCCAGAATCTTGTCATGGATTGCAGAAACATGCTCATGCTACAGAGATTCGAGAACAAAAAACCTAAACCTGTCCCTTTTCTATATGGATATGTATCTTCCAGAGCTAGTTTGTCAGATTTAGCTTACACAGAAATCCCTGTTCAATAGGAGACAAAGCAGTGTAATGTTTGTGCTGCTTAAATTTCTGCAAGAACCGAATCTGTTAAGCATCTGCTGCCTTTGACATTATATTTTGGAAATATTTTTCATGTGTAATTTTTGTGCTTTAGCCCCATCTTCCCCCCTACCCCCACCCCAAGGGATAGATTATATGTAACGCTTCTGTAGCAATCCAGCAAAAGATTGCTACGCTGCTCTGTGAGCAAGTAAAGCTCTGTTACAAATTCCAGCTGTGGCCGTGTCAGCAAAATGTGTTTTAAAACACTTCATTAATAATAGCTGATGTCTTTAAACCTTAGGTTGGTCAGTTATGCTTGACATAATAGTTGAATATCATTAAGTGATTTCATGGAATCAGTCTTGTAAGGAGAGGGGGAGAGAGATCAGTTTAATTTTGCAGAAGTAACTCTCCTGTTAAAAAAGTTACAAAAAGGAGGGATGGGGTGGATCAACTGCTCTCAAAATCCATTTCAGCATTGTGGCTACTTCTGTTTCCATGTGAGAATAGAACTTATTTCAGTGCCCTGCAGGTGATTTCAGCTGTCTAGTGGATCTTCTCAGTGTGCGTTTCTGTGGTGTGCCTAACCTCGCACATCCCCTTTGTTGTGCCTTCTCCTGTAGAAGCCGTGTTAACTCTGACTTGATGACATCAGAGATAAGACAAAAAAAAAACCAAAACAAAACCAAAACACACCTTTGCTTTTCTGGAGTACTGGGGTGCCTAGTACTATTAAAGAAAATAGGAAGTGATTATCTCATCTGTCATGGGGCAGCTTGAGTGGGCCACAAGAGCAATGTCTCGGTACTCGGTGACATAACCTAAAATTTATTTACTAATACAGGCAGGTATAGTGGGTGGATAGCAATTTCTATTTTATGACACACATCACTCACTCATACCACTGTAGGCTCCTGCCCACCAGTCCAGTCTAGAGGGAGGCCAGGGGCCTGGGAAATGAGATGCTTGCTCTGTTTGCCCAGCTGACATGCAGTGTCCCAGCTGCCAGCATGGCCCCTATGCCTTCGTAAAGTGCAGCCTCTTACACGATGTCACATGCCTGGGTTAAGCATTCACCCACCAAGGATTGTCTCTGCTATTGCCCTCTGGTCTCCCATCCTAAATGTGTTACAAAATGCGTGTATTTTGCAACAGGTAGTTACGTTAATCTATTGCTTCCTTGTTTTCCAGCATATACTGTCTTATCAGAGCCAGGCAGATGCAGCCAAGATCTCATTTATTTGGGTGGTGCTTTTGGGTAGGCTTCACACTGTGACACTTATATCTGCAAAAATCTGAACACAACTTGTGGTGTTTTTTTTTTTTTTTTTCTTTTCGCTTGCTGACATTCCAGGCACAGTTTTTGGCAGAGGGTGCTGCAGAAAAGCTTTCAGAGCAGGCAGGCCATCTGTAGGAATGTGAATCAGCTGCTGAGACAAGGGTGGGCAGAGAGATTTTAATATGATGCTCATTTTCTCAGGACTAAATCAACAGCTGTCTCTACTTTTGAAGCTTGTCTGACAACTTTGAGAATCTGGCTTTTTTTTTTTCCTTTTTGTCCTATGAATTCTTTCTAAGGTGTGCACGTGGAAAGTGTTCTGCATCCTTAGTAGGATGAATTTGTGCCTCTGTAAATGATGGCTTCCCTTTTTGAGGGTCCAGGGATAATATAATGGTACAAAGATATCAAGTTTCTCTAAATAAAATAAATTCAAACCATGTAAAATTAGTGGTGGGTGTGGTATTTGCAGGTGGGAAATGTGCATGTATCTGTCATCTTGGTTGTATGAAAACATTACTAATGTTTCCAAGAGTGCTAAGAATGAACACTTACGTTAAAAAGTTGGGTTTTTATTTGGTAAGTGCATCTTGTTCTTTCTACTTCAGATTGTGAACTTTTCTGAGTTTTACAGGTTCTGCTGACCCCCACTGGCATCTCATTTTTAGATTTTTCAGTGGACTAAGTTTTGGGTGAGATTATTTTTCATTCTCCATTTACAGTGTGATGGACACATTTTGTTGTGTCTTTTTTTTTTATATTTAATACCCCCCCCCTTCCCCAGTAGTTGCTAATTTTAATACTTAGCCTTATACATTTGTCATCTTGTAGCAGTCATTTGTCTAGTAGTGCTGAATATCTGTGCTGGAAACTGTGCTGGGGAAAGACATGGTATGCTGACACCATTCTGGTTTGATCCCTGTAGTGCTGCGTGATGGAAGGACATGCATGCTACTTAGATCGGAGGAGTGCCAGAAGCAGAACATCCTTTCTGTATATCAATTAGCAAAGGGAATAGTCAGTCAGATAACAGGCCTGTTTCAAACACTTGCTTTTTCGCTCGAGATAGGATTTGTTTTACATAATCACTGAAATTATTTCAAATCTACAAAAGACATCAAATTTTATCACCTGTTAGCTTTAAGGTGTACTTTTGCATTGCATGTGTGAACTTCAAAACAGCTTGGACTGATTTCTGACTCTTGGACCCTTGCTTTGTCTTATGTTTACTGACAGAGGTTAAGATCTTTTGTCTATAAAGCCTTCCCAGGTGAGACGAATTAACTGCATCCCTGTAAAGCCTTAAAAATTCACTTGGCAGTGCATTTTCTGTCCAGATCATTCAGAGGAGAGGAGACTATTTAGAATGTACTGCCACCCACCCTGGGATTTCGCAGGGATGCTAAGCGTGCTTTATAGAGCTTGCCTTTGAACCACAGGTGTTTGGTATGTGGCCTGTGTTATGGCAGGTCAAAGCCAGAGGGATATCTGAGTCTTCTGTTGCTGAGAATTAACGGCATAATCCCTGCTTTTTAAATAGGTGGAATTTACAGTCTTGTCAAGGCAGGGGAAGTGGAAGACGACTGCCTCTGTAAGAGCATGGTATGCTGAGGGTGGGATAAAAGGGACTGAGTGGTTTGCTTGTTGATGATACCTAGGCTTGATGAGACCTAGGAGTCTTTCACCTCTGAACAGCACCAGGCCCTCACTGAAAGAGAAAGTAGCATCTTGTGCTTCTAGAGGTCACTATTACTTTCTTCCGCTATTTCTTTGCCCCACTAGTGCTTGTTGTCCATAGAGGGCTTGCTCAACCATGTTATCCCCAAGGTCTGATCAGACTTTCCAAAACTGACTTGAGTAAGATTGCCTTTCTGTAACACCCTGCAGACCAGTCTTGCTACTTGTTCTCTCTGTAGCTCACTCCAGAGGGCCAGGCAGATTCCCCATACCTTCTCAGAGGGCTTTGGGGAGAGTGTCAGTCTTCAAGAGTATCTAAATATATTTTGTTTTTTAAATGTAGAATTCTATTGGAAGAGTAATCTGTTGAGAGGGCAACTAGAGATCAGAGCTGGTGGTAACTTATGGCCTAATGCTCTCTTAGGAGTCAACCAACTTTATTTTTGATTGTTCAGTGGGACTGGACTGTACTATTAGTAGGCGTTCTTTGTTTGCTGACAGTGGAAGTCCTCTATTTTGTAATCTTGTTGCTGCCATTTTAACTCTCTATCTAAGCCACTGGAAAGTCTATATTCTTTGTTGCTGGGAGAGGCTTTTTCAGTTTGTCTTGCATAATACGTTTATCTCTAGCTAACCTGGGTAGTTGTAGCTGCTTCTGTATCCCACGGTGAACTGCAGTCTTCAGTAAAGCAGAACATCCCAACAGTGTGTTTCCTGCACCACTGGCTTTGTGTGTTACTGTCCATGTCTTAGAAGAACTATTTTTCAGGAGAATTGTGAAAGAAACTCAAGGAAAATGTATCCTGGTGCCTAAAGTGCTCAGGTGGACTGTGTCTGTGGTGGCAAATCAGGATTGACATCTGGGCTTCTTCAGCCTGGAGAAGAAATGACCTCAGGAGGACCTGAGAGCAGCCTGCCCATACTGATGGGGAAGTTATCAAGCAGGTGGAGCCAGGCTCTTCACAGCAGTGCATAGCAGGAGGATGAGATACGGGCAGAATTTGAAATGAGCAGTTCAAACTGGATATAAGGAAAAACTTTTTCCCCCCTCGAGGACAGTGAGGTGGAGCAGTTACCCAGAGTGTTTGTGCCGTCTCCAGCCTTGGAGGGTTTAGACCTGACTGGGTCAAGCCCTGAGTAACCTGGTCTGATCCTACGGCTGAATGTGTGCTGAGCAAGAGGTTGGACTAGATACCTCTTGAGGTCCCTTACAAACTGAATTACCCAATGATCTTATGAGTCACAGACCTTCTGAACACAGCATAAGGCAGGCATTTGGTTTTCTAGCCTGCAGGGTTCAGGGGTTTGATTTTGATCGCTTGTGGGGAAGTCCACGTGGCCTTCTCTTGGTAATTGGACTCTACCTAGGCCAGATAGCATGGCCTCCCTGCGGGATGCTGTGCCCAGCCTGCAACCAGCGAAGGGACGGGCAGCAGCGGGGGTGCTGTGCTGCTGCAGCACCCACATTGTCCATGGGAGGATGTGCCAGGAGGGAACCCTTGCACCCTGGGGAGGGGAGGTGTGCGTATGTAGCCCATATGGCCAGTGTGCATGGGTCCAGGTGATTACAGCTTTTTGGGACTGGTTACAGAAGGGTGTTTAGGCATTTATAGGTGTTCATTAGCATTTTGTAAGTGTCTAGTGGTGTTTATCTGTTGTATTGTTGGTATTGATTCTGAATATATAGTTCTCTGCTTCCCAGTTAATTACATGTTGTTAATAAATCAATAAGCCCCTTTGATCCTGATTTGATTTAAGTCACGTGAGCTGAACAGTTTTTTCCTGCAACAGTCACTTTCATCTTCATCACTGTGTTTTTACAGAGTGATGGGACTCCAAATTGCTCGGTGCTTTTTGATGGTTCTGTTTACACAGTCTTCTTCAGTGAGCATCCCCAAAACAGTAAGAGGACGTTAAATTTTGGAAGATAACCTAGACTATTGATCTTTTAATGACAGAAGCACTTGCACAGAATAGGAACAGTAGGTGTCTGCAGGCAAATCCACTTTGCTCTCCATTTTGTCCTCCATGGCAGTTTTTCTCTTAATCTGATTACTTGGTAGTGGCTCTCGAGCTCTGCAAATGTTGCAACGTGAGGATGCAAGGGGACTGAATTTTCTTCCTGCTCTTCACAGGACTCTCCCAGTCTAGATTGATGCTGTAGGGTCCAACTGAATGGGAGTCTCTGACTTTCTTTTCTGCATGTATCATCTCTGCTCTGGGAAAGTTTAACCCATCCCTTTACCTGACCCAATTTGCAAGTAAAGAGGAGACCTCTTTCTGTAGTGACCAGCTGCATCTTTCCTAAAGGAGTATGACACAGTAAATTTAAAATGTATAAATCATATATGATCTATCACTGCAGTGTTTCAATTTTTCTCTCTGAAATATATTTTTCTCAGGTTATATTTTTTTTCCCTTGGAGAGAGAAGAAAAAAAAAACTTACCTATTTTCTTATTTTTAAAGACATTTTAGAATGAACAAAC
>NW_008824791.1:2515805-2521475 GCF_000699105.1 Pygoscelis adeliae
TTGTTGCCCTAAGGTGAGTTTTTTCCAAGCTATTTTTAACTCTTCTACTCTAATTTTTGTGTGGCATTGTTTCTATTGATTAGTGCAATGTGGTTTTTATAGCTTCCAAAGTAACCAGAGTTTTGCTACAGTCTGAAACTGTTGATGTAAACTAAAATTATGGCCCCATTCAGGTAATGGCTGCAATTTTGTTTTAGACTTTGCTTTATATCACAAAGTTTTTGCAGTGTTGCAGAAGGAATGTTTATCTTCCATGAGCTGTGTTTTCATATGGATATGCTTTACTAGTATTCAAAGCAGTTCTTCAGTGTGTCAGAATTAACCTAACGTTTGGAGTGGTGTGTTTAGGCATTTGCAGTAGTTATAACATTTGCAAAATACTCAGATTCCAAAGTAATGAATACTTTAACTTCCTGTTAATCAAAATAACTTGGATATGAAAGAGTTAGAAAAGTTAAGGGGCTTGCATAACTATTACCCACTTAGAGTAATATATAGTTCTACTTTCATGCTTTCCTATTTTTAGTAGATGAGATCAAAGATTAAAAGACTTACTGAATTTTTAACGGTGGTTGTCTTAAAGGTTTGAAAATCACAACTCTGGTCAGCAAAAAAACGGCGAGCCTCAGATTTATTATTGGCATGCCTTCTGATTTTAAAGCCTTTAGGGCTTTGACTTTCCAAACTGACTGTAACTTAGGGCTATAAACATTTTCATACTGAAACTGAGATTCCTTCATAGCTACATGAGTCTGCACATGAGGAGGAAGAAAAATACCAAATTTTATGAGTCTTTCAATGTATACCTGAGTTGGTAGCATTCTATTCACTGTAGATCATCTGTGCCAGCCTATTTAGCCTGAGGGTCGAACAGACTATTTCAAAAAGGACACAGGATTCACAATCAATACCTCGTGGCCAACTGATTGCCCTGCTGTGGTCCCTGGGCTTGATCTTCCTCCCATTCAAATCACTCAGAAAATTCCCAATGACTTGAAGACATATGAGATCAAACCCCTTATGTGCGGTTCTTTCTCATTCTTGTGCAGAATTTAGCTGGGACGGATAGGTGTATCAAGCCTTTTTGAAGTTTGAAAAGGTTTTTTGTTGTGGGGTTTGTTTGGATTTTTTTTTAGTTTGGGTTTTTTTTAATTCCAGCAAGCATGGGTAAGCAGAAATTCTTAGATTCAAATACATCAAAAGGGATTAATTTCCCTTCTGAGAGTGGAATCCAAGAGATCTGCTCTGAATGCACAAAGAATTATCACTTGTCATAGTAGTGGTAAAACTGCAGCATAGACCACAGCTTTGGATTTAGAATATTTCATACCGTGTCCCTGGAGAAACTGTAGCATGCAGTCCATCTTGGCGTGACAGTACACAAATCTGTATGTCAGTTATGGCACATCATCAGTGACAGTAAGAGTAATATATTATGGGGATTATTTTCTGTTCTGCATTAGTCAGTCATAATTCACTCTAAGTAATAATAACAGCGAAATGTTTTACTACTATGAGATGGTTTGTTCAGTACCTCTGTTGTCTAATCATGTGAGAAGATGCACCCTGGATGACTATAAACATGTGGGAGATGGTGCAGCACTTTTGCAGCACAAAAAGCAGTACTTGCTAACAGTCGTTAATGTAGATTGCCTTGGAAGTTTACTACCATCTCAATACAACTGGCACATATGCGCCGGATTCTGCTGCCCCTGCTTAGATTCAGCTGAACTTTCCTTCGCTGTTTCTGGTTGAAAATCTTATGAACTACATAAGGAATGAAGCTTCGCTTTTGAGAGGTGATAGAAGATCCAATTCCATAACTGCTTTTGTGATAAATGTTGGCATTCTTTACCTGTCTAGGTGAAGACTACAGTAATTTTATTCTTGTATTTCAACTAAATTTGCATTAGACAAGATTTCATGCCCTTAATTTCCTCCACGTTCATCCATCCCTGGCAATATTTATATTTCTTTCTGTATCTTGGATTGTTTCTTTAAAACCTTTCTGTAACATTCATCTATTTTTTTGAGAGAGAATAGAACAAAATTTCGTAATGCTTGGGTTAATTAAATCACTGCCCAATGGTTCTGCATGACAATGAAGGAAAAGTCCTTATGTCATAGCTTTCAAATGCCAGTGCCTGCTGCTGTGGCTTGTATAGCCAAACAATTTCTTGATACATAAAAAGCGTTCTGGGATGCAGTGAACTTTGCAATTGTAAATTGAAAAGGTTTTAGATTTGCATAGAATACTATTTATAAGATGTCCTATTCAAAAAGTGTTTGGAGACTAAAACAGCAAAAGGCATCTGTGTTAAGGTAACTTAAACTGGACCAAATTCCTTCATTGCCTTATTTAGGACTTTTATCAGTGAAAGAAAGAATGTGTTCTTTGATCTACACATAATACTCAGAAACATCTCATCTACGGAAAGAGAAAGACTAGGTCTAATTGACTTTCTATACTAGCTTGTGGCTTGTTATCACGTAACCCTATGATGCATTTCTTTCATCTATAAATGAATAAAGGAGCTGAAAAGATTTCAAAAGAAGATTTAGGAATGTAGGTGACTGATAGTAGGTGACTAGGAAAAATATAAAGTCCACAAGACATCTCCTTTGATTGCAGAGCATGCACTTTGGTTGTCTAGGCAGTTTGCTAGGGATGCTCATTCAAGCTGGTGTACCTGACTGTATCATGCTGCTATCTACACTTAAAGTCTTCCTGCATTGTCTAAGGAGGAGCACTGCCTAAGCCTACAGGGCCTGTTTTAATTCCGGAGTTAAGCTGCTACTTGCTTTTGGCTGTGGAGCTTTTAGTATGGGGATGCTATAGTCGTGGTTAACAGGGTGAGAGTTTTCCACTGGCAGTTTGACAATTCCCCGTATCCCTACCTTCTGATATCTTTGCACAATTACTCTTCCCTCCTCCATACATTCTGCTTAGAAGTATTTTTATTATTTTTCTCAATCCTTCACTTTTCTTGTGTGTTATTGCAGACTGCCAACATCTAGCATGCTGCCAAATGAGCTAGCTGCAAAGAAAAGCATATGGAAAGCCTTGTGAAAACAGAGGGAATAATCTCAAGACCACAGTTTTAACAACAGTATCAACAGTATGTACTGCTACGAAGATTTTGTGAAGTAGCAGTTTTCACTGGGGAGTGATCAGCCTTGGCTCTAGTGCTAGGAATAAATGAAATTCTTTGAGCAGTGACCAGGGTCTTAGCATGCAGATGCCCTGTTTTGCTCCTTTGTTTAGCTGAACTCGGTAAAATGCCTTCCTACAGTTCACAATTCAGAAAGCCTCTTGCATTACACATGGAAGGAATTAGAAGAATTTCTAAGCTCTTTTAAAATTGCAGCCCTATCTACTTAGCAATGTGTTTCAGAAAATGTCCTTGGAAAATTCAGGTGATCTATCTTGAGATAGAACCCAAGTGATCATTGTAAATGCAGGAGTTAGAAAACTTAAAGACTGGTCCAAAGTACTGATAGCCATATTTCCTTTTTTTTAGGTGGTGAAATTGTGGTTTGGTGAAATAATAAATACCTGACTCATGGCAATTGCAGTTTTAGAAAGTCATGCATTTTGTAGGGTGTTTAAATCAAAATCAAGCTCTTTGTAGTCAAACTTAGTGAGTATCAGATCTTTTTTTCTTTTTCTTTTCTTCAACTGCTATGGTCATCTAGAGATACCCAGAAAGTAATGAGAATGTGATTCATTCCAGCTAAGTGTTAGCTGGGTTTTATTGATTTTTTTTTTTTTTTTTTTTGCTTGTTTGTTTGTCAGTCTGTTTGGTTTTGTTTCACTTTTCAATTGGAACTAGGATGACTGGGTTGTGACTTTTGCATAATAGCTTCAAAAATGTCTTTTCCATAGCTACATCAATGTAAAGTATTGCTTATTGGTATCTATGCCTCATTTTTTTTAATTATAATTTGATTAACCAGAAATAGAATTTCCAATATTATCTCCAATTATTAGGCTTGTTTAAAAATTAGTGTTTCCTAGAGCTACGTTTACCTACTAAAGGTACTTGGTCTGCAAGGTCAGCTTACTGGAAACTGTCCAAGGCTGAATGGTCCCTGTTTTGCAAAGGATCTATTAATCTTTAAATTTTTCTTCTTCTTCTGTTGATAAACAGACGGTAGAAAAAGCCCCAACTTGCAATGCTTTGTTATAATGGATGTAGAGTGAACTTGCAGTATTGGAGTATATAAGTGATCAACTGGTGGTTGATCACTGATCATCTTGTTGCCAAGTTTGTCTGGGTTTGCTCCACAGACTCGTAGGAGATGATGCCTACTAATTTTTTCATAAAGGAAAGATTTTAGTTGGACAATTTAGTGGATAAGACAAGATGTTTTTCCAAATCCATCTTCAGCTAGACTTTCATTAATGGCATGTTGGGACCTCTGACCATCTTTCCTACAGTTTCTGTAATGCCTCTGTTTTACTTTTGAATTTCAGAATGAAAAGGACTTGTCCCTGGATTGACCAACTTAAAAATTATTTAGGATTCAATGCTTTAGCAAAGGTTCTATTAGGAATCAAGCCCAAATGAATCTACAACTTAGTGTTCCTTCAGCCGTGATTTTAAATAAAAGGTAATGTATTCAATAAAGTGGAAATCATGAGACTGCTCTCAAGCTTTGTACCTGCAGAAACTTAGTTGATGGAAGGGGAAGAAAAAAAAAAAAAAAAAGGAAAATGGAAAAATGGTGTGATGCCAAAAGGTAACAAAAGAAAATCTCTAATGTGCCAGTCACGACGAGAACATTTGTCTTTTGACTGTTGGTCTAGGAGGCCATCAGCTCTTAGGGCCCTGGCTCCATTAGAAACCCCAGTCTTGCACATGCTGTGCTCACTCTGGAGGGGGGTGGGGGTGGGTCTTGTAGGAGGCAGAGTCATTCACATAGCTTTTAAGCGTAGCTGTGGTAAACTCTTACAGACAGCTCTGTCTTTTCATTCTGTCTGACTTGTAATTGTGTACTTCTCCACTGGCCTGTAAATGTAATGTGTAGACCTGACTTAAGGTGGTTGATGAGCTGGCAAGAGTGTGTTTTTAGCAAAGATGGCACCAGACTTTTCTTGGAGGTGCGCAGTGGAAGGACGTGTGGCAGAAGACACAAATAGGAATATGAGAAATTCCAGCTCAATATAAGAAAAGATATTCACCATGGGGGAGGTCAGACACCAGAGCAGGTACCAAAATTAGTTTGAGAAGTCAATCTTTGGAGATATTCAAAACCTGACTGAACAAAGCCTTGAACAACCTGTTATAAATAGACATGATTTGAGCTGGGACATTGGGCTAGGTGACTTTCAGAGAACCCTTCCAACCTGAGTTAATTTGTGACTTCCTAACAGCTGAGGATCAGGGCAAGACTTCGTAAGCTATAGAAGAGAGGGTAGAAAAAGCCCCTTAAAGTTAAAGTGGTGTTCTTGAATGTAACTTCTTCTAGCAGTCAGCTCTTACTTAAATAGACCTTTCTGCTTTTCTGGTTGTCCTGGTTTCAGCTGGGATAGAGTTAATTTCCTTCCTAGTAGCTGGTACAGTGCTGTGTGTTGGATTTAGGACCAGGACAAAGTTGATAACGCACCAATGTTTTAGTTGTTGCTAGGTAGTGTTTACACTAGTCAAGGACTTTTCAGCTTCCCAT
>NW_008824791.1:2521758-2529938 GCF_000699105.1 Pygoscelis adeliae
TTCTCTCCCCCATCCCACCGGGGGAGGGGGGTTGGGGTGGGGAGGAGTGAGCAAGAGGCCGCGTGGTGCTTAGTCGCCGACTGAGGTTAAACCACAACACTGGTACCGACACCTTGTGATATACCAATTATAAACAAATCCTCCATCTAGTTTGCTTTGTTCAGTTTCTCCTTTTTTTTCTTTTCTCAGAGTCTAGCAACTATGAACATTGATAATTTTGACATTCATGAAATTATATTCTTGGCAGCTCAAAAAAGAGACAGCTTTAGTTGGCAGGTTCCTGTTCAATGCATGTGAAGTTCAGACATTAGAGATAGCTGATAAAAATGAGTAAAACCCAATTACACAACAGAAACCGGGGAAGGCACATTTGGCTGGCAGTAAGACTTCCACAGAGGTCAGTGCTCTGACCTCTTCTGTTTCCAGCCAACATTGATGACTTAGATGTGGGAAATAAACTAATTGAATTTGCTGATGCCACAAAATCAAAAATTGAGGTCGCTGCTGAACAGCAGGTAAAATTCAAAACGGATTTAGATCTGCTATTTAAGTGGTCTCAAAGAGAGCAAATGAAATTGTATGACTACAAGTGGAAAGTAATACACATGTGGCTTCAAAATAAATTCATGAATACAAATTAATGGGATTGAACTAGAGTGGGAGAAAATTGAAAATGCCTTTGAAATAATAGCTCACGCACAGTGCCGTCAGACCATATGACAAGGTGGTGGTGCACCTTCAAATGTCAAAGAGAAGATCCCTTAAACTTCCTTAGTATTTAAATAAGAGCCTCAAGAGAGTGAGTAAGCTTCAGCAGTGCAGTGATGAGTGCAATGCAATGAATACCCTTTCCTTCCTTGCCTGCAAGACAGGCTCTATGTTACTGTTAGTCAATGGGGTGTTTGTAAGAACCTAAAGAATAAGGAAAAAAAAACCCCACATACGTATTACTGGGGAGAAAGGAAAACCTCATCAGGGAGTTATGTTGAGGACAGTTGCCCCTTGAATCACTGCTGGAGGCCCTCATGGAGGGATGGAGCAAAGCTTATTCTCCCCTTTAAAAAGGTCCTAAACCGTGGAAACTGATTGCTTTAATTTGAGCCATCATTATTCTGCTCATAGATAAACCATAGATTTCCAGAAACTCACTAGGAACAGTCTTCTTCGCATCTCTGAAAAATATTCTGTTTCTTGGAGACCCAAATGTTGCAGCATAACTGCTTCTATGCACCTAATACCTCTTTTGTTTGCATTTTGTTGTACAGTATCAAAGCAAAGCAGAGCTTGTAAGATGAGTTCTGTTCTAAACAAGAAAAAAAAACATATTTCTCAGGAGTTCTGCTCTTGCTGCACTCTGACAGCAACCTGTTTCTGTCAGAGCGTGGCACGGCTCTGGCAATTCCTAATAGGTAGCTGTTGTTGAAGCCCCTGTCAGTGGTCGATAGCAAGCTAAAAGCTTAGTGCTCCTGACATGCTTCTGAAGTGTTCCTCTACGTTGATTTTTTTTGTTTGTTTGTTTTTTGTTGATTGGTTTGGGGGTGATTTTTGAAGTAGTGTGCTACAGCTTATACAATTCAGGCAACTTCTGTGGTTGCTCAGCACTATGCCTTGCTCTCTGGGTACCACATCAATACAATCACCTTTGCCATTGAATTAATTTTCACACTAAAAGTAATTTAGGTTTTTGCCCCTTCTGCTTCAATTAGAAAGTTATACCAGAATATCATTGCTCTAGGAAGTAGAAACTGTCTTCAAGTACTAGTATAATTCTGGTGGCTTATTCTATTGTTAGAAATGCCTCAACCTAATCTATTAAGTTAAACATTTATTTCCTATTTTCCTTTCTGTTTGTTTGTCCAGTGATATTTACTTAGCTGCTGTGTTCATATGGGCAGTTACAGCCTGCCCCTTTAACCTTCATGTTGTGGGGTTAAATAAATGACAGATTAAATCTCCTTTCCATTCTGTTTCTTCGCACCTTTCTGGTTTCTTCTGTGAACACGAGTGTTTGGGTGGCTGGAACTTCAGGCACTGCTCCAGGTGAAGTTCACCAGTGTATCGTGCAGTAGGTCACTTCTTTTCCTATCTCCGAGATAGTTGACAAGATCTCATTTGTCTCTATCATCACTGCAACAGATTGAACACTACTGGAAAATCTATGAAATGCTGTTTTTGGGGGGTCCTCAACCTCAGTTCGTTCCATTTGATGAGTGCCTGCTGTTTTGCTGAAGTTTGTGGTCACATCATGACTTTACATTTTGATGCGTGAAAATAAATTCTGTTCCAGTCCTTGTGATAATCTTGTCTGTGTGTAATGTTCTCCCCGTACTCTGTTGATCATAACTTCCAGCTTCATCTCACAAAATGTTTTTTGTTTTGTTGCCCAGGGCACGTGCTAGTGGAAATATTGAAAAATACTATCCTACCTCTCTCTTTTTGATGATCGCTGCCTCTTCCTAATCTGGTATTTATAGATACAGGGTTTCTGAGCTCCCTGTTCTGGGGCAAGTTTGCATCTATGGTATAGGCTTACCCAGGACCTCTATTCTGTGTGGTCTGCAAGACCTAAGACAAAGTTCCTGACTGTCTTTTCCCATTGTATTGGAGAGAAGGATGCAGGTAAAACTCAAATGCCCAGTGAGCTTTAAGAAAGGAAGGAATTGATATCCATCATATTCCCTAGTATCTGCTGCTATAATAAAAGCCAGTAATGCACTTTGTAAGGTGTCAGTCACTTTGTCAAAGATTATATGGTGGTGTGGAAGTTAGTTGTAAATTTTCAGTATTGTTTTTTCTGTGCAAAGCTTCAGAAGCATTTATTTCACTTGGAGCTTTTAGCAGTGAAAATATTGCAAGCCATACATCGTGTTCCTCACACACGCAAATTCTTTTCATCTGAACAGTTCAGATTGTGTATGCAATGTTCATCTCCCATCACAGTGAAGAGAACCAAATGTTTGTGTTGCTGATTAACAACTCAGGCGTGTCTGTTTTGAAATAAATTCTGTAGATCAAGGACACATATAGAATAAGTAATAGGCTCTTAAATTATGGTACTTCATTAGCCCTTTGGGATGTGGTAGGGCTGTCAGTAATTACCTGGTGAAAGCACAAATGATTGGAGCTGTTGCTCTGAAGTCTCACAGTTGAACTTTGGCTCCAGTTGGTGGCTCAGGATCTTCTGTTTAATATGCGTCAGACTAATATATTAGATTTCTGAAGCCTTTGCAGAATATCCTTTCCAGCTCTTGATGGCTTTTTCTATTTTAACCTCCACTATGGAAAGGGTTTCATCCCTATTTCCTGAAACTAGCTTAGGTTTCATCACTGCTTATATGATAGTTTTAGCCTTTAATTGAATTTTAAATGCCAGTGGCTCCGTATGACCTGATCTCCAATAGTGTGTTGCAATCTTTAAAGTGCAATCCAATCTCACAGAAGTGAGGAAAAATTCTTATTTAAAAAACAGACAAGTGTCGTCTTTTCATATAGGAGAATGAAACTCAGTTTTGTAGAGGAGGTGGTTAAACTCGGAGCATCTCAGAGCACAGTTAGTTGCTCTCTATCCAGTCTTTGTCAAAAATGTTTCTCTAGATGATGTTTACGTGCTGCTTCTGCTCTGTCTCCAGGTATTTATTGTTAGACAGGCAAATCCAGAGGCTAACTAGCTTTCCATCTCCATAGAGAACAGTATATCATCTAATCCAAGTTTGTGTGTGTAACTTGATAAGAACAATTCACCAGCTCTCTCTGATACGTAATTCGTAAACTTTTAACTGTTCAGTCATATTTTATGAATATTTTCTTTGGACATACATCACGTTTGTGCATAATAAGGGAATAATGGTAGGAAAAGCCTATCTCTCCACATTTCCTTCCACTCCTGTCCCTGTTTCTTTATGTTCATTTGCAGTAGTGGACTGGGGAAACCTTCCCCTGGAGAAATGAGAAAGAATTGCAGCAGGTGATTTGAAGTGAAATGCCATGTATCAAACCAGAAACATCTTGCTCCTTTAAAAAAAATAAAAAAAAACAAATCTACCTCGGAGATGTAAAACGGGTTGAAAAATCTAGTGTGCTAGTTGCCATTGAGGGATTAAAGGCTTTAGGATTTTTCCTGTTGAATCAGTACATGGCATAACCATATGATTATATAACAATCAAGCTAAAGTAACTTTGATCTGAAATGGACTCTGTATGCAATTATTTTACGTGTGCCTTTCAACTACTGCATCCTCCATTGCTTTAGTAAGTGCATTTTGTTGACATAGTGAACCGGACCAGGAGTGAGATGGGTAATGCAGCCAGCTCCCACCCGTGCAGCCTCTCTCGTGCCCCAGGGTATGATACTGTGGCGTAAGGAAAAGTGGATTTTCTGTTTATATTCTTCAAGATAATTTGTGCGTTTTAAATGAACTGCTGGGACAGCAAAGTATGATCATGCAATAACACTTCCACATAGAAGAGTATTAGCTTTTCCAGGAATCTAAAAGCTGGTCTTTTTTCATTAAAAGTACTCAGTTTGCCCTCTTTGATTGCTGACACTCCTGTATTTACTGTATCCATTACGTATGAGGGGAAGCTCAGCTGGTGAGTTTGCCAATACAATAAAGGGGAGTAGTGCAGCTATCCCTATGGATCACTCTTCCTTCTGAGACTGATCCACCGACCATGAGTTACAGTGGTTGTTTCTATCTAGGTAATTATGCTCTAAAGCACCAGTCATATGCAACTTGCTCTAGCTGTGTCTGTGGATTATTATTATTTTTTCTTACAGTGAAGTGTGTCATGCCCAGATTGTATATGGTATATACAATTTGAAAGCAAATTAATACTTAAACAGCATGTTAAGATTAATGTTCCTCTTGCATTATGAAGTGCTTTTTAATTCCCCTTGGAGTAGCTGCAAATGCAGTTTGTACACAAATGCATTTGTTTTTGCTGTAGAGCTGCTAAGAGTAATTTTATTCCAAATGTGCTTGGGCTACTGTTAAGGAATGCTGCTTGCAAAGAATGCTTTGAAGTACTAATAAAATAGATAAGAGAGATGATAGTTTAAAGGATTAGACTCTGTGTGTGTGTAGGTATTCATTCAGACTCAGTGCAGGGTATAAATGTATTCCTCACTAACCTTAGGAGAACTGCATAAATTCCCCTTAAAATACAGCTGCTCAGTGTTTCCTTCCGGGAGAGGGCTCAGAACCTTTCTGTTTGAGTGGGATTTCTCAGGACTGTATCCTGTGCCTGCACATAGGCAGGGTCCCCTTGGAGCTAGCAAAAATTATGCGTCTGTATCTTAAGTGCAAAATATGCCCTAGTGTTTGAGTTTTTCTTTCGACTTATTGAAGTTTGAATTCCGAGATTCTAGACTGATATTTTTGGAGATAAAACCTGCCTTTTATCTACATGAAGGATCCAAAAAGAAATCAAGACTTGTTCTACACTAAGTTCCTTACACTGTGTCTGTGACCTAAACAGAGGCTCTGCAGGTGCAGAAGCTAGTCTCAAATCTGTGAGCTTCCTCCTCCCTGCCCCAATAATAAGCAATTGCTAATAAGCAATTGAAATATTACATATGTGCAGTTCATGAGGAATTGTGGAGGAGGGGGAACACGTGTAAGCTTATTTTATACTGGCTTTTAGTTTTAACAGTTCGGTCACCAGTCCGCTCAGTAGGTGATCTGGAGAACTTTGAAATGTATGCATCTCGCTGAATTCCTTCAGCCTGCAGCTGCTGAGAAGGTAGGATGTTGACCCACCACACTGCAAATTCTTTTGTTTAGTTCTGGTTCCTCACTTCCTTCCCCCCACTCCCTGCAGCACACACCCTAGTTAGATCCAATATTGTGGTTCAGATGTAAACTGTTTGTTTTCCTGTGTCATACACAAACCATGGAAAACTTTGAGCTGCATATTCTTTTGGTGTCCGTTGATAATATGAGCTAATTTTGCATTTGCAATAAAGCAATAGATCAAGGCAAACTTTATGTGGATTGCAAGGGTACGTTTTTCTTAAAACTGCTATAATAAATTTGCATATCTCAGCTAACAGAAAAACTGCATTTCCTTCTTGTTGAAGTCCATGAAAGTTTTGTATTCCAGGAGGCATAGGCAATTTAACACTGGGTCTGTGTAAATATTGGCCCTTTTTCCTTTCTGCTTTCCCCCACCCCCCATTACTTTCATTTATATTGCGCTATAAACCAGTGCCTATCTCAATGTCGAAGTGCTCTTGATGCACTCTTTAAAATGTTAAACTTTGGCTATTGCCTGCAAATGCACTGTCCTTGCAAGGAATCATCTTGCTGCTTGTGTGTTTCAGAGTTTGTTATTTAAAGGAGGCACTTATAGATGTGTGTGCAGGAGCCCCCTGCTTCAGTGTTAGGCTCGTAACAATAAGTATCTGGTAGCCGTAGATCGCTTCAACAGCAAATGATGTGCGGTGGAACAGTAACAGGTAGTATGTACGGGTCATGCTTTTGGATTTTAATTTCTAGGCTACAGTTCAGAATGCTTCTTATTAAGATGCTGAACTATTTCCTGATTATAAATGCTATTGCAACAAACGTGAGGCATCTGAAAGCATCACATTGCAACTGTAGCATAAATAAGCCCAGGCATCTTAGTGTACTTTTGAGAACATTCCTCTTTCCGTGATGCTTTCTTTGATCTGACAGTAGGTTATGACTTCATTATGTGATATTAAAGATTCTGGGGTTAAGTATGAAGAAAGATATTTTAAATTGATAGAATCTGATATACTCATCACTTAATATTTATAAATGCAAACAGTCTCTCCTGAGAGGAGAGTGTCTTTGATCCTGAGTCCCTGGAAGTCAATGGATGTTGCAAGTGCAGTAAAAAGTTAAACTTGGAAGATGTATTGCATTTACTTTTCTGAAAATGTAGGATGGAATGTCTCCCCCCTCCTCCCCCCCCCCCTTTTTTTTATAGCTCAATGTTTTTCTTTAAAAAAAAAAAAACCCAACCAAACACAACAAAACATTGTCTTGAATGTTAATTGCCATGATTGGTGGCAGGTTGATTTGTAGAAAGGTGTTAACTTGGAATTTCTTAAGTTTGTCCACAGTACAGTTCTTGTGAAAGCTTCAGGTTGCTGCCTTACTGACACAACCCAAGCCCTCAGTGGTCTGGCTTTCTGTTGCAGTAACAGTATCTCAAGTACTGCCTACTCATTGCATTCTTTGTTCCTCCCCTCATGTTTCTCAGTGTGTTAGTCCTGCTGAGGGTTTCAGTGTGAATGTATGGCCACACAAATACAGTTGAGACTATAGTAAATCTCTGGAGGCTTTCAAGAGAGCCTTTGCATTAAAGCATATGAAGTTTTAGTAGGCTCAGTTTTAGCCATGCTTGAACTGCAGAATTTTAAAACATCCAGTGTGTACGATCATGTTAATTGGCAAGTGTGTTCCTGCACATGTCTGAAATACCTCCAGAGTACAATGGCAGCTGTTTGAAAGTATTAATTCAATTTGCAGGAAATGCTGCAAAATATTCTTCTTGAGATAGTTGTGTTGTTTTTATATTACACTGACTCTTTCCTCTTTCTGTTTTAGCTGCTGGATGTATTTTTATCAGAGCAGACACTTGCTGTATAGGAGTTCAGCAGTTCTTCCCACCGGGTTGTTTCTTAAACTCCTTGTTCTGAAGCTGGTAGTCAGGAATTATTCCTGTTCGTTGTGAGCTTTAGTAGATTAGATCCTTACTCTTCATTGCTTTACACATTCACTCCTCTTCCATCCCTTATCTTCCCACCACCAATCTTTTGTTTTTTCTTCTCCTCCTTTTTCTTCACCCCATCTCACCCCTGGGAGGTTTGTGACTTACAGGCCTCTCTCACCCGCTTTGAAGAGGAATCTCTGGGCCTTCAGGACCTGTTTCAACACAGAGAAGTGTAATTTAGAAATGCAAACCAAAAATAACTATGAATAGTTAATGGGGAAATTTGGCTTCTAACAGCTGAAACTGTCTACTCCACTCTTACATGAAAATACATATGTATATACACTGTGTGTATATCGCTCTCTATACATACATATATGCATGTATTTGTATTGTATTCTGTGTACATGTATTCATGTTACAGCAGAGCTGGGCAAAAGAACAAGGAAAACAGAAGAAAATGAAGTATTGCACCTTGTTTCAGAAGGAGAAAATTT
>NW_008824791.1:2529969-2563689 GCF_000699105.1 Pygoscelis adeliae
CTGCTTTTGAGTGTGTGGGAATCAGGCCTTCTACCCTTATGCAAATAAATAAAACAAGAAAAAAGAAGGGAAGAGAGGCAAAATGGTAAAGTGGGGCAAAGGTGAAAAGGATGATTTCATCCATGGAAGGTAGTCAGTGGTGTAAATTCTATGGTATCTTGTATGTTATCTAGAAATGTGGTTAGTTTGTAAGTTTTTTTTCCTTTCCGAAACAGCCTTTTAGCTGTTCTGAACAGAGAATAGTTTTTTTTGTTTTACTTTTTGGTTTGTTTGGTTTGTTTTTTCGGTTTTGGGTTTTTTTGCTGTTTTTGTTTTTTCACTGGCCATTTTTTAACTTTCTTCTGACACTTTGTTCTATCCCTGCTTTATACAGAAATTTGTACCAACAAATTTTACATTCTTTATCCAACTTCTGTGGGCAAATACATCCTGTTGAAGTGATGCTTAAACTATTCTGGATGAGGTAAAGAATTTGTCAAAGCTATAATGATTTCAAGAACATTGACCCCTGTCTACCCCATACCCTCTGAAAGACAAACACTGATTCTTTTTCCCTTATATACCTCAGATATAAGGGAAAAAACCCTCAGCTTTGGTAGTTGCTTGCCTCTTTCTCCCCCTCTCTCTCTCTCTATTTTTTTTTTTTTTTTAGGAAACCTATGGTTTTTTATTCACCAAAATTGCTCAAAGTTTCCTTTTGTTTCAAGTCCTATACAGCATAGCTTTTATTTCAGATGCAGCTGAGCATGGTATTTTATTTTGAATCTGGTCTGACGAAGAATTTACTTTTCACAGTTCTAGCAAAGAAAATGATGAGGCATTCATTCAAGAAGCAGAATATAAAATAGACATACTTCAACTCAAGCCATTCCTTTTCAAGTCTAACGTCAAAGTTGAAGCAGTGGGTTCTCCTACAGCAAACCATGTTTTCTTTTGCAGTCATAAATACTAGTGCTTTGGAACCTTTTCAATTCTCCGTAAAAATGATGAAAGGAGACAAGAGAAGAATTTTCTATTTAAACTGGTGCTATATTGGTAAAACAAACATGAATTGTAATGCTCCTGGGTTATCTTATCAGTAATGTTTCTACCTGACACATTACAAAGCACCAAAATCTTTTAACTATGTTCAGATAGATGTGAAAATATTTTCAGATAAATATAAAGGCCAAAGTCAAATGTTCTCCTACCGGTTGTAAATAATGATGAGTGAAGAACAATACCTGCGATCACTTGTATGTAAACTTCCCTTGTCACCCTGTTTGAGGTGGTACCACTGAGCAAGGGCTGACAGAGCAGCCCTGCAGATCAGGCTGAGGCTGAGTGCAGAGCAGCCATGCTTAATACCCTGCATCACTGCATGTGGATGACTCTCTGCCTCTCTGAAATAATTAGAGTTTCCTCCCGAGTCTTTGGTTGTTACAATCAGCTAATGTACTTCCCCCCAACCCCCGCCCTCCCCTTAGTTAGAATATGTATCAAAAGATTGATTTGACAGTTTGAGACTGGTAAAATCTAGTAGAAATGTTTTGGTAGAAAGAGAATTAGCCTTTCGAGTATGATATGAGCTAGTGGAAGAGAGAGGCTTTTAGACATACTACTGTTGTGGTTTAACATTAGTTGACAACTGAGTACCACACAGCTGCTCGCTCACTCCCCCCCCGTGGGATGGGGGAGAGAATCGGAAGGGTAAAAGTGAGAAAACTTGTGGGTTGAGATAAAGACAGTTTAATAGGTAGAGCAAAAGCTGCACACGCAAGCAAAGCCAAACAAAACAAGGAATTCATTCACCCCTTCCCATCAGCAGGCAGGTGTTCAGCCATCTCCAGGAAAGCAGGGCTCCGTCACACGTTAACGGTTGCTTGGGAAGACAAACACCATCACTCTGAACGTCCCCCCTTCCTCCTTCTTCCCCCAGCTTTATATGCTGAGCATGACATCATATGGTATGGAATATCCCTGTGGCCAGTTGGGGTCAGCTGTCCTGGCTGTGCCCCCCTCCCAGCTTCTTGTGCACCTCCAGCCTTCTCAGTCAGTAGAGCATGGGAAGCTGAAAAGTCCTTGACTAGTATGAGCACTACTTAGCAACAACTAAAACATTGGTGCGTTATCAACTTCGTCCTGGTCCTAAATCCAACACACAGCACTGTACCAGCTACTAGGAAGGAAATTAACTCTATCCCAGCCAAAACCAGGACAGGGATTGTGCTTAGGGAACAGCAGTCTGGACAGGGAGACACTGAACATCCATCCTTTCTGCTTCACACCTGGGAAGAAGCGAAGATGTAAACAAAAGACATTCAGTTGCTTATGTCATCCTACTAGAAGCTCAACACAAAATAATGTGAAACACCCTATCCCTTGCATGGTAGTATTGAATATAGTCTTAGAAGGAGAATCAGTATTCCTGTTTTACTGAGGGGGAGTCGATGAAGAAAAGAAAGCCTAGAAATAGAGAGTTTTGGCCAAGATCATCCAGGAGGCTGTTGATAAAGCTGGCAGCAGACTCCATGTCTTCAGAGTTACAGTGCACTGCTCTTAGAGCAAATATCAAGAAAAATTAGAAATGCTTACCAGAGAAAAGACCTTCGATGCAATTGATGCTACTAAAACTTCATGGAGCCTTTCTCATACCAATTATTCAAATAACTGGGAGATACATAGTTTTAAAAAAAGGGGAGTAGGAGAAGGTTTTGAGGAATGGTACTCTATCTTCAAGGGAATATTGGGTTATTGGCAGTTCAGATGAAAAGGAACTGGTCAGGCTAGAGATTACCAATCCTTTGTAGGCCTGGACTGAACAATTGGCTGAATACGTGTCAACAATATGGAGAGGGAAAAAAAAGATGGCAGTATTATCTGCCCCTGGTAGAGATTTCTAAGTAAGGTAACCAGTACATGACATTGGTGATGTCATGTGATTAGTATTTAGTAACTCTGGATTTGCTTTGCTCTGCAAAAAATATAAACTTGATGAAGAAAGTAGGTAGGGCGAAGGTAGGCCAAAATAATGTCTGCTTCAGTCTTTATGTAATATTATGAGTAGAAATATCTGACTATGATTTTAGAATTGAATTGATTACACCATTTTTTAGTTCAGTAGTCTAATTCTTTCTCTGCAACGTGAAGGAAGTTTTTCAAAGTTAAGGTCAATCCAGAGCCCAACTGAGAAGGTGAGAGGGGTTAACCGTGTAAAATTTCACTTCAGAATCTTTAAGAATGTTTTCCATCAAACTAATACTGTTTTGCAATTACACGATTGCCTCTTTAATGGTAAAATCATCCTTTTGTTAAGGGGTATCTGTAGGAATTATTAAAGAGCTTTTTTATTTTAAGAAGCTGCAGTTGTTTAACCTATTTGCCTTGGTTTAGGCCCTCCAAAGCCATAGAAGTGAAAACAAAAGCTTGGGGATAGTGAATTTTTCTTCTTCCTCTAAAACTACAATTCTTTAGATACAATTTCAGTATCTGTCTAAAGCTTTCTGGGCAGTGAACATGTTAAAATATTTTTTTCAATCTATATCCATTCTACCCCACTTTCAATTGATTTCTGAAAAATCAGCATAATTAAAAAAGCTGGGAAGGCACATATTTAAGTATGGGCTGGTGACCTAATATCACCTGCTGTGCTTTGTTCTTTACTGGGATTATAGGAAGCTGCTGTTTAATTAGGATGCTGGCTAAACAGTGCATCATAAATTAAGCTAATTGATTTCAGCAATGGTTTAAATCTCATGGAGTTTGAGGTTTTGCAAACCTTGCAGGCTGTTTTCAGATTTGAGAATTCATTAACACAAGCTTAAAGTCTACTCTAAGTTTGTTTTTTTTGTTGGTTTGTTTGTTTGTTCGGGGTTTTTTTTCCCCTGTAACTCTTCCTTGGAATTAAAGAAGCAGTGTGAGGATGCATTAATATGCAGAAAGTGAGGATGACATGCATGAGTGACCTTCTCTATATAAGAGAGATACCGTGGCTCATATCTGTTGCTGCTGCTCCAAATGGACCACAGACAGATTGCTGGGAACTCTGTTTCCAGGCTGCAAATCTACGGGCTGGTGCCTCCTCTACTCCCAACATACCATGCCTACCCTGCTGGGGTGGTGGTGTGCTCCGGTGATCCTGTCACGTCCTGCCAGTACGAGGGATTTGTTATGAAAAGCAGCTTGATTTAAGCAGTGCTGCCCAACTGAGGATGAAGTTCACTCTAATTTTTTCCACTACAGTATGAATCCATCAATTCTTCTTTACCTATTAATTTATTTATATAATGACAAAAAATGTGTCTTCAGGTGGTGAGCAGACTATTTCTAATGAAAATATTAACAGAAGTCTTTCTGGTAATAATATTCTTTGTCTTACCATACCTCAGTTCTGCTAAGCTGGTGTTCTAGTTAACTGTTAGACCTGCTTTTAGTAGAAGAATTCCTAGATGAAGGATCTAGGCCACTGCTTCTCAGTAACACCATGCTAGATGAAGTGCACACCTGGGCTATTTAAGTGATGTGACTTGCGCCGTCTGTCAGCCCATTCAAAGCAGTTTACAAGCATGAAACAGTTGCCTGCCAGCATAAATTTCCCAGAGTGAAGATCTTTATTATCTCTGTGCTTTTTCTCCCCCACTTCTAAGTATTGAGGTCTTTTGCCATACTGCATGCTGTTCAATGTTTTAACCTTCCTCTATTGTTAATCTATCAGCAAATGAACTAAAACTTCTGGTATGTGATGTACCTTACCTACCACTTGCTCATAAAACTGATTTTATTTTTTTTAATTAATGGGCTTTTTCTTGGGTATTCTTTTTTTTGGTATGTACCATGCTCCTGTGACAATAACCAAGCTATTTTACAGCTGGGCGTAATCTAAGACACGGTTACCAGGCCACCTTTCTGTGAGAACGCTTTGGGAAAAGCTCAATTTCTGGCTTATCTTTGAATCGCAAGAAAGGCTCCATTTCTTGGTTTGCTCCATGACAGGGAAGAAAACTTTCGTTTACAGCTGGCTTTTTCATTTTGTAGTCATGCAAAAATGTAAAATCATAAAAGTCATGAGATGGGAGGTATTGGAGTTAGGTAGCCGGTTTTGGATTTTTTTTTTTTTTTTCCTTTTGTGTAACTCCTTAAAGACTGCTAAGGAAGTATTGCTTTCCTGAGGAAACAGGCTAGGATGGCTGCCAACAGTTGGTTGTTCAAAAGCAGTACTCCTATGCGTCTGCCATGTGGGAGAATTACACTCTTGTGTGCGTCTTCGTTTTACCTTGTGTTAAGAGCATCAAGGCAACTGCACAAGGACAGATTTCCCTGTGTGAGAAGTGAAGCTGGAAAGTCTGGGACTTGCTGGACTTGCTGCACATGTGCTGATCTGCTTTTGCACTGTCTAATATGCCCCAAGCGCTGCTCAAGCGGCTGTCCAGCAGCGCCGGGGAATGCCCAGTGCACAAGTGCTGCAGAGTCACCCCTGGCAGCAGGCAGGTTCCAGAGTAATGAATGAAAACTATTTGACTTTGGATTGTTTGTAATTGGTCTGGTATTTTTTTGTTTAAATTCATTTTTTAATGTATTCTACTCTTGTAAAAAATTTGGGTAAAAAAAAAAAAAGACATTTGGGTATGAAACTATGTATTTCTGCTTGTAGTTTTTTGAAATATGTATTTTTGCCTGTATCTTATCTCGGGTAGCTTGCAAAACTAAAGTATTAAACAGGGCATATTGTAGCATCAGAATAGAAGGAATGTAATTCAGTGGTGCTCAGAAAAGTAGCGTAAAATAATAGATATAAAAAATATAAAGAAAAATGATCCTAGCAAGGATGTTCAGGTGTTAAAGTGCAAATACTGCTGTAGAAAACTGACTAATGGAGCAATGCTTCAGAATGCTGATGGTTTCCTAGCTGTGTCGTATTGTTGGTGAGCAGAGGAGGAGAAAGTAGGTAACCAAAGGCAAACCATGATGGACATCATGTTTGGCTGTGTGCCTCAGAAGTGAACTTGTGGCCAAATTTCCAAGGGCTGTTGTGCATGTTCTGTGTCACCAAAGGATTTAGTTTGAATCCAGTCACCTATTTGCCTTTCTAAATAAAAATATACTGGCATCAAATACTTGGTTTTTTTGATAATAGCTGATGAAAACACATCAACCTGAAAAAACATCTTCCATTTCCTCATTGTAAGAAGAGTCAAAGGAATGTGTATAGCAAATTATTTCTGTCTAACTGTTAATGGAACAGAAGCATTGGGAAGCCTTTCAATGCTGAAGAACTTAAGAAAACTTTTTTCTTTTTAAATCAGCAACTGTAGAAACTACTCACAAGCTTCAAAAATGTTGATGCATAGCAGGTATATTTTTCCACATTTCATTTTCTTCTGGAGTCCACACAGAATAACTACCTAATATCACTGTAGACAAAATCAAAACTGAACTAAATTTGAGTGAGAGTTACCTGATTGGTAGGTAATTGTTATCATAGCTAAACAGGCTAAAGACATCCCAGGCCAAGAAAAGTCCAGACCATTTCTGAGACCTAGCATGATCCGGTCAGTAAGGAGCCTCTGACCTTTAAGCAGCAGCAAAATAATATTCAGTGTTACAATGTCTAAATTTTCTTGTTTAGAGAAAACAAAGGAAAACTACAAGCACGGCAAAAATGCTCTGTAGGTGTTTCATTGGAGATAGAGAATCATAATAACATGTTTCCTAGTTTTGAATTATTCTAAAATAAATTAAAATAAATTTTTTAAATTGTTGTAGTAATACACTGTGTAAGTGTACCTGATACATATTTCTTTACCCTGTTGCTTTTGGGGACATAAGAAATAACCAGATTAATACCAACCTACAACTAAACCTCATCTTTCAGTGCACCCACCTCCAGCTAAATGTAATCATCTTATCACTCTGTCTGGATAGCTACAGAATGTTTAATGGGAATCGGTCTTCAAGGATGCATTTACCATCAACTTTTAATTTGAATGGTTCTTAAATCTGAAAAAGTGAGCAGTTTGCAAATTGATTTGGATGAACCAGCTATAAGTTAACAGTTAGGAAATATTTATTTAATAGTTTGGGCACTTTAGCATCACATGCAATTTCATTTCCTATTCCATCTTGTGGTGTTCCAATTGCCTGCTTCACCAGTTCAACTGCTATTGAAGCATTCAGAAGACTGGTTTCACCTGGAGGTTGGGTTTGGTATTTCTTGCTATATTAATTTCAGATTGTACTCTGTGGCCCTTAATATTTTAAATATTTATTTTACTTTTTTATATAGTTGACTTTTTGATCCCTTGGTAGACTTTGGTCAGAACAATACTTAAATGCCCAGTAAAATATTTTTAATTTTGTCTGAGAAATTATAATAAATGGAAAAACAAATGTGGGTACAATACACACTTCTAAAAAGTACTTTTGCTAATTATGTTTAATTACTCATAATTAAAACATGCTAGCTGCAGATAATGACGTTAACCTTGTCATTTCAGCTACTTCCAAGTTCTGTTCAAACTTACAAGGTTTTTTGGTAACACTTCAAGGTTTTGCCGATCCTAATTTGCTTGCTTGTTCATAATTCTTGTACTTGATTTCCCCACCCCCTAAGGCTCAATTCACAGTATAGTCTAGGTTGGAAGGGACAGCTGGAGATCATCTAATTTAACTCCTTTGCTCAAGCAGGGTCAGATAGAGCAGGTTGTCCAGGACTGTGTCCAGTCAGGCTTTGAATATCTCCACAGATGGAGACTCCACAACCTCTTTGGGCAACCTGTTCCAGTGCTTAACCACCTTCACAATAAATAAGTGTTTTGTTATTTTCTGATGAAATTTCATGTGTTTCAGTTTGTGCCATTGACTCGTTCTGTCACTGAGTACCACTGAGAGAGAGTCTGGCTCCCTCCTCTTCATTCCCTTCCATCAAGTATTTGTTTATAAGATCTCCCTTGAGCCTGCTCTTCTCTAGGCTGAATATCCCAGTTCTCTCAACCTTTCATCATAGGAGAGATGCTCCAGACCCTTAGTCATTTTTGAGGCCCTGCGCTGGACTCACTTCAGTAAGCTCAGAAGTTTCTTGTGTTGGGGAGCCCAGAGCTCCAGTTGTGGCCTCATCAGTGCTGAGCAGAGGGGAAGGATTACCTACCTCAACCTGCTGGCAGTGCTCTGCCTCATGCAGCCCAGCACATTGCTGGTTTACGGTCAACTTGGTGTCCACCAGGACTCCAAGTCCTCCTCTGCAGAGCTGTTTTTCTAGCTGGTCAGCTCACAGCATGTACCGGTGCCTGGGGTGTTATTTCTCACCAGGTGCCAGACTTTGCATTTCTCTTTGAACTTCATGAAACTCCTCTCAGCTGAGTTCTCCAGCCTGGTGAGGTCCCTCTGAATGGCAGCACGACCCTCCGGTGTATCAGCAACACCACCTAGTTTTGTGTCATCTCTGAACTGGCTGAGGGTGCAGTCTATCCCAGTGTCCAAGTTGTTAATGAAGATGCTAAACACCGTTAGTTCCAGTATGAACCCCTGGGCTAGGCCACTAGTGACTGGCTGGTGCCACTGATCACGACGACTGCACTGGGGCCATTCAGCCAGTTTTCAATCCATGTCACTGTGCACTTAACCTAACACATACTTTGTCAGCTTGTCTACGAGGGTGTTATTGGAGACAGTGTCAAAAGCTTTACTAAAGTCTGAGGTAAACCACATCCACTGCTCCCACCTCATCCACCAAGCTAGTCACCTCATTGTAGAAGGTTATCAGGTTGGTCAAGCACGATTTCCCATTCATATCTAGACTGACTACTCCCAATCACCTTCTTGTCCTTTCTGTGTTCGGACAGGGTTTCCAGGACTTGTTACTCCCTCATTCATTCTAAAATTCATTCCATAAGTGCTTATTCCTCTTGGATGGCTAAAAAGGAAGGCTGCAAAGACTAACTCAGATGAGTTAGCTACAATGTAAGCATCTGTAAGTGCGGTGAGATTGCTCTCATCTCATGTTTAAAGACTAGCATAGACAGTGTATAGAAATAAGATTCTGGCAGTATTTTAAAACCTGAATAGCCACAGACTGATCTATAGTTAGAATAACTGAAGTAACAGGTTATTTTCAGATACTTTGCAAAGTTTGCAATGAAGATGTGTGGACTGTCTTATTGGAAAGTTAGTAGGTCAAAAACAACCCCAAGAAACATTAGATTTGCAGAAGAATCTTGGAGGCGTCTCCCTAGGGTGGGGAGAGTTCAGTTCTTTTCTTGGCACTTTGCTGCCTTAGAGTGATGAATATTTGGAAAGGTGTTTATTCTGTACTAGTGGAAGATGTATGTTAATTTAACAATAAGAGGAGCAAGTTAAATAATTTGTAAAAGAAAGTAAAGGTTTGGAAGTGATTCAACAGGAAATCGGTGTAAGTTGTCTCTATTGTGTATGGTACAAACTGCAAAGCACAGGATTTCCTTTTTCATCTAACCAGCTAGATCAGTGTATAGTGTCACTGGATATTACCTTGTCCTTTCAAATTTACTATGAAAAGATTTTAGCTTTGTAGTTTGTAGCTAATTTGAATACTTATGATCATATGCCTTCATGGGTGAAACTTATCGGTTGGAGCAGTAAAACAAGTACACCCATAAGGTTGAAGGTATGAACGCCAGTCAGTTAGTAGCTCTCTAATTACGAGGACTTCTATTGAGATAAATCACCTTGTACTTCTGTAAGTTTATTTTGTCCTTTGTAAGGACAATAAAGGTGGTCAAATTATGATGCCCTTAATTTACAGAACTAAGAATTGGAGTACAAGAACATTAGCTTACTTGCCCAAAAGTTATTCAGATGAAAGTGGTGGAGGCATAAAGACAACTGCTTGCAAATACAAACGCAGCCTTTGGACAGTTTTACATTTCAGTTCATCTTTAGGGTAAGAAACTCGGAAGCTCTCAATGCTCCAGGGAGTCCCCTGGCTGACCAATGTGCTGCCCTTCTCAAAAAAAATCAAAACAAAACAAAAAATATCTTGTTCAGAAATGATGTGCAAAACCACGTCTGTCAGTCTGTCAAGCATCTGTTAGCCTGTCTGACAAGCCCAAGTTCAGAGATGACATAAAAATGTAGCCTTTAACTGTTAGTTAAGGTAAGGTACAAAGGAAAAGTAAAAATGGTTTTGAAAAAAATATCTGTTCATACTTAAGAAAAAGATTTCAGTTCATATTTATAAAGTGCTATATGTATTCATATATGGCAGCAGAAATTGTCTATGTCCTGAGAAGTCCATGAGCCTGCAAGTTCAAGCAACCACGAGTTCTGTGACGATTTCAGCCTGAAAGGAGCTACTTTACTATCGAATTCAAAACTTTGAATCAGCTTGACTGTAGGGTAAAAACAGTTTACTAAGCCCCATTTATTTTATTAGAGTCTGTGCTCTTTCTCAACTAATGAAATGAGATAGAAAGAATTATATTATTTTATATTTAAGGTAAGGTGGTTACTTACAAGTACATGCCATGTTGATCATAGACATTAACATTAGCTCAAATTAGGATCCAAACAAGAAAGCAGTCATCTCTTCAAAACACATTTTAGCCTGCAGCATTCACTCCTGCAAGATGTCACACAGAGACAAGTGCCTCCATTTTTAAAGAGGGATGATAATATTATCACTGATGTTGTTTCTTGTTAGGTGAGATAAAATCAGATCTTATGCTTTGGGATAAACTGAGTTTGAAATTCAATTGTGATAAGCGGAGAGAGTTTACTGTGTGGCTCTGTGGGAGTAAGTGTGGGATGTTCAGAGGTACAGTATTTTTCTCTGATTTTGGTGCTTGTATTTGTTACTCTCAATAAGGACTGGCAGCTCTTTGAGTGCCATACCGCTTGTATCCGTGACTTTCATTTGCGATATGAATTAATCATTAGTGACTCATATATTTGATCTCTAGCATACATTATCATGGATGTACCAGTTGGAAATTTCAGTCACCCTTAGAAGTGGTTGATTATTCAAGTACAGGTTCCCCCCCAACCCCCTTTTTTTTTCCTAGTTACCCTAGCTTGCTATGGAGACTACCAACCATGTCTCCAAACATTCTTCATTGTCAACAAACCTCCATGTTTGTTGAGAAATGAGGTGTTGAAAGCAAGTGATGTGCATCACTGAGTTTGAGATAGGGACCCTGATCTCATAAACCAAAGGGTAGCAAGCTTAATTAGGGCAATGACAAAAACTTGAGAGTTTTTACTTTAGAGACTTTGGCATTTTATTAATTAGGATGAAAATGAGACTTTAAAGTCTTTGTGGGAATTTGAGGGGGGGAGACAGAGGGATGGACTAGTTCAGGAACCCCCCCAAACACATTTTCATATTTGGCTTCCCCACAGCTCATGACTACTTCTGACAATATTTTGATGAAAAATTGTACATTGAAACTTCAAAAGATTTTTAAAAAATGGTCTGCTTATTAAAAAAAATTTCTGATTTCAAAGAACAAGTATTTTGAACTTTTTTCTTGATGAATTTTGCCAACAAAATTTTACTCCTTTCAGTTTAGTGCCTTGTGCAATGAAACATTCACACTCTCTCTCTCTGCCACCCAGAGAGACAGAACTACATCAATAAGTTGCACCAAATCATGACAAGTCAATATCTGAATACAGAATAGTTTTTGTCAGACAGAATTATTTCAAGCATATAGTTTAATTATGCATTTGGGGCTCTCTTAAGTGATTATTGACAACATTTTATGATTGATGGTTGCTGCTTTGAGGTTTGTTGATTAGCTGTGATGGGTTGAACAAGTCACATGAGAAGTTTTGTCTGTTCCTTGATCAGCTGACTGCTCAAGTACTTCTGGCACGAATACTGACTCATGAGACTTTGAAATGAACTTTCATAGATTTGTGCCAGCACACACAGATTTATCACAGGGGCCAAAGGAGCTGATTTCTCCCATTAATGCCTCAGAGAGGCGGGGACTCTCATGGCTTTGTGATTCATGTTGCAGCTTCTTCTACTCTTGGTCAGAAAAGCGTGGTTGCTCATATGCTGCCATGAAGTAAGCAGAAACCCGTGCTGAGATTCATTATGATGACTTAGTGAAAACAGTCAAATGATTATTAACAGCAGTGGTTGTTTTAGCTTTGCTGATAAGTATGAAAGTGAAACATGTTTCTCGTATTTGCAACATACGGGTTTTCATTTAAGTTTTAGATGTAATTAAATAGGTTGAATTTGATATGTAATGCTTTATAGACTTTAAGTTCTGACTGCCTGATATAGGCTGATTCATTAATGCACTGTCTATATAGATGTGATCAATGTGGAGAGTCTCCTAGGAATCCTGAAACCAGAACGGATGACAGGAGAGCCAGAGCTGCCAGGTTTGTCAGCTACAGCTTTATTTCTTGTCTCTTGTTATTTTAAAATAGTTTTGAGAAGGCATCTATGTTCTCTTCCCCTTTCCCCCTTCAAAGGTATTGGCAAAATAAGGCTTAGTGTAGGGGATCTTTTTTTTTATATAAGGTCTGATCCCTATTAATTCAAGCAATTAGCAACCATTGGGTCTTGCCTGTTCTTTTCTCATGGAGAGAAACTGATTCATCCAAAGCAGCTAACAAGTGCCAGGTTCAGAATAAAAATTAATCACTAAAGGTATTTAATCTGTGGAACTCCTTGCCCCAGGATGTTCTTGGTGCTAAAAGTTAACATGAATTTAAGGAGAGACTGGACAAATTCATAACAGAGAAATCCTCTGAGGTCTATGAAAAATGCCTATGTACCTTGCTCTTTCCTTACGTCTCTTAAGCATCCACTTTTGGCTACTGTCAAAGGCAGGCTATTGGGATAAATTGGTCTTTATTTGACACACTAGTGCTGCTCTTGTAATCCATCAAGACTTCAGCCTGCTTGTTTTGTAGGTTATATTAAAAATAGCGTGGTCTTGTAACCAGAAACTTTGGGGGAAAAAAAAATGTGGGTTCCACTCTTAAAGCATGCCTGTATTGGTTTTGTTTGTGTGTTTTTATTGTTGCAGCTATCTTATTCCATAATAATCATATTTTAATATATTCCTTGTAGCTGGCATGATGCCTATAAATCAAAGACATATTTTGCTAGTATCTATCAGTTTTCCCCAGCATAATAGTAAACACAAGATAGTCCTTGTAATCTTGTTTTCTTTCAGTGGTAAAATGGAAAAAGTCTAAAAAGAATTTGGGATTTTTAAATTTGTTTTTAATGGGGTGAGCTACACTGTTTTCTGGGGTTTTGTCCACAAAGATTGAAAAAATAGGTGTGTAAATTTCCACTCAGTTCACACCTCCTGAGCACCTATTCAGTGTTGGCCCTTGCAGGAAAAACAGAATGAATTATGCATAGTTGATAAAATTTTCTTAGCTGTCTGTGAGCTTGTCACGACCTATGCATGATATGTTTAGCCAGGTCTTTTGCTTTTAAAGGCTTTTTGATGGGCATTATCCAGAAATCTAAATATAGAAGCAAATAAAAAAGATTGTGCACTTCCCCTAGGAACACAGTTTGCTAAACAGAAACATTCCTACCATTAAGGCAGTCGGCATGTAATGTTTAAATAGCAGCTCAATGATAGTAAAATTGGACTTTTAAAGCAGCATATTTTCAGCTAAACCACAGTATTTCTATGCAGTTTTATTGGAAACATTTAGTCCCTTTCAACACCGCCCTTCCCCTGCCCTCTTTCTATCTTTGTAACTGGAAGGCTTTACAGTGTGGGAGCTTTGTTCCCTCTCTACCCTGAGTCTGGCCATAAGCATCAATCTCTGGTGGGTGAGGTGTCTGCTTTTAGCTCTGGTAAACTTAAAAATAGGCCTCTCTACTGAAGACTGCGGAAGTTTTGCTAAGTTACAGGAATCTCTCTCCTCTGAAAGTTTACAGACAGGTTGGAGGAAGAGAAAACACAGTCTGGTTTTGCTTGCTTGTGCCCACTTGTATGCCTGGTGCTCTTGCGCAAAAATATATTTTTTCTTTTCTTTTCCCACGTGTTCATGGAGCAGCAAGTCACCCCATAAGTGAATGGCCTGAGAGGAGATGGGGGATGACGCCTGCCTCCTGGGTTGTCTGGTCATGGCTGCGTGCAGAGGGGAGATTGTGCTTTAGCAGACTGGCATGGGCTCTTCCCATCCTGAACATCAGCTATTCGCCCTCTCAGTACAAGACAACCTCTCAGTACAAGACAACCTCTCAGTACAATCCTGTGCAGGGGAGTCTGCTCAGGCAGGTATTTACATCAGTCTACTTGTCTTGAGAACAGTCGCTGCTTGGCACAGTTTGTTTTTGCCATGTGCTTGCATACTATTCCACTCTCCTTTAGTTGCTTTGCCTTCCTCACTGTCCCTAGCAATCACTTTGGTATGACCTACACCTTCTGGCTAGGCAGCTAAATACTGTATTTTCTTTGAGCTTGCTGCAGTGATGTAAAGCTTTATCACATAAATAATGCACTAGTTTAGCACAATTATTTGCTCTATCAATGCCTGTATATTTAAGGAGAGGTAATTTATATATATTTTTTTTTAAATAAGGTCTTTGAAAACAACCATCAAGTTTTAGCATTTACCTTTAGTATGAACATTTTGGGGGGTTTATATCAGAAGCTGCAATTCACTTCTTAGAAAGTTATTAAGTCAGTTTTTATATGGTATTTCTCTTTCCTGGGAAGTGCATAGTATAATTCATCTGCAGAGAATAGCAGAATGTGCTTTAACTTAACAAAAGGCACGCACAATACTTACGTTGCAAATTTTATCCAAAAATGGCATTAAGAATTTTCTGATGTAGTGACTAGCAAAACAACCACCATCACAAGGGAAAAGGTTGCAGTGAACACTGTATATGGAATAAAAATAATTTTTCAAGATGGGCTTGCAAAAGACAGCTCTGAATAGGAGTCAACTGCACGACCCAGAATGAGTGTACAGAGAGGGCTGATACCCCTGGCTGATTTAAGCAGGTGTGAGAAAATTTAACCTGTTTGGTGACTGCTAAATTCCCATTATATGAGGCAAGTTACTGCACAGAGCTTGAGAAACAGGTGTTAAAACGTTACTACAGCCAGCATCATCCACACACGTTACAAAGACCTTACGCCTAACAAATTAAATGTGGAGGTCACTAGAAACAAAGTGGTGGCTGAAGCAACTTTTGAACTGTATGGCTTCTGGGGCTTTGGGCTGGTATCTATTGTGAGCCATACTTGCAGGTGAGAAGAAAATGGGTGTTTTTCTAGAAAGATTATTCATGGGCAACTTTCTTGTTGCGTTAAAAGAATCTTGGGGTGAATTTAGAATAATCTGAAAATTTGTAAGAAAGTATTTTCTTACAATTTCAGATTCTCTTCCAAGTTTTTGCCAATCTGAGACAGAGCACAGTATTTCTTACCCTCTTGCTTTACTTAGCAATGCAAAAAAATTAGAAAGTAGGTATTTTTTATTTAAAGAGAAATAAATCTCTATCTTCATATTCTTAAATTTATAATTTCAAAAATGCTATACATTTTGAAAAATCTTTTCTGTTTCAACCTTCTTTGAGAAGTGTGGAGCCTTTTTTTAGATTTCTCTGTTATAGTTCCTCAAGCAAATAAAGGTAAACTAAAAATCAAGCCTGACATTATGTTCTAAATCTCGATTTTGGCATCAAAAGAAATAGTTTTATTCATTACATTCAGTAGAACAACATAAATTGGAGTTTCTGAAAAATCTAGTTTTTTTTCTTCAGATGTCAGAAAACAAAGTGAGATAGTGAGTTTCTATAACCAAACTTCACAAATTTGTGTTTTTCTTCAGTATAGTCTCCTACCCAAAGATGATAGTACAAAACAGAAGGGTAACAAAAAGTAATTTGCTGTATTGTCCAAGTTGCTCTTCTCTGAGGAATTAAAATATTCTCAAACTTTCCCCATCTATTTATATGATGCTATTTTAATTGCATGTCAGTGGCTTGGAAAAGGGCAAGTGACGAATAGCGCCCACAGGAATGTTTGGCACATAATTTTTTTTGGACTTTCAATTTGATGCAGCTCACTTGAGGCAATAAACATGACATTCCTGGAGAAGGAGTGTATTACAGTCAACTTGTTGTCACAATTATTAATCCCCAATCAATCACAGGACTTTCTGTGACAAACTAAATTAAAAAAAAACCCCACCAACAAACCAAACCAAAAACCCAAGCAAGCATTTGGCCTCCTCACTCTTCTCCCACCCAGCCCCAAATCTTAAAAGAGTACAGTGCATTTTCAGGTGTTAAACAATCTGGGCAAAGACATTACAGGTATAATTCTGGTTTATTGATCTCTTAAGGAGAATGTAATGTGCTGTAAAAGACAATATTTATCTGAGAAATGTTTTTCAAGCAAGGGAGAGTGGAACATCGTGACTGAACTGGCAGGAACAGTCTTCCTGAACACAGAGCAGAGTAGTTAAATAGTTATAGCAAAGGATAAGGAATCCAGGATTTTTTGGTCTGTCCTCACTCCTATCACTAATTCATTATATTTTACAAATACATTGTGCATGTAATTTGTAAACTACCTAGTACAAAATTTGGCCACTGGTTTCCTTTCATATACATGTCTTGTTTGCTTATGTCATTTTAATGTCTTTCATAGTGGTGATATACATACTTCTCACCTTCACAATGAACTCTAGAAAATATCAAATCCTCTTGTTTTGGGCTTTGTAACCAAAATCCTGTACTGCCTGTTCAAAGGCTTTGCACATTTCCTAGCCAAAAAACTTGATCACGCGCCTCTGTTGATGAAGCTATAAGCATCTATAGGCAACTATAAGCATTGAATCTTGTGCGCAGTTTTTTAACTCACTGGCTTTACTCAGAGTCAAATACAGCTTCCAGGAACAACAGTTATCTCCAGGGCAGACCAGGCAGCAACATATACCCTTCCTTCTCTACAAGTACATACAGGACATTTTGTGGGGTGCTTCCTATTCCTGTCTCACTTTGAAATTGCTTAGGCTAACGTACCTGCAGCCTGACAAAGTCTTATCTTAAATTGAGCAAATCTTCACTGGCAGTTGCAGTTGATGAAACAGAAGTAATTTATTTTGTATGAGTATCTGTAACTTTAGGCATTTTGTGTTTTTTTTTTTTCCTTTACTTTTTTTCTGCTTAAAAAAAATAAATTTTGTCATGACAAATATATACACATAAATGAACATTCTGGTATTCTAGCACTTCTGATTTCATTTGTGAAATAATTAGACAAAAAACCTGATATTGATTACGGATGAGTTTAAAAAAAACCACAAGTGTATTGTCTTTCTAGTTGCTGTGTATATTTCAAAATTTTAAACAGTGCTCATGGAGATAAAATATCATCAACACTGTTGATTCAAGACGTTTACTATTTCATATAAGCATGCCAACTTTTGGTTGCTGATCTGTATCTGACTCCTTTTGATGGCTGGTGTTCATTTATACACCTCTCCTTAGAGGGGAGAGCAAGACAGGAAACTTTCCGTTCTGGAATGAGTGAAGCCCAGATCAGTCAATGACCTCATCTGTTTTCTGGGCAGAAGCCTTGGATCTTGAATTTCTTGATAAGGTTGTAAACCTGTTCATCACAGAATTGCCATTGCACAGCTCAGTATAGCTGCCCCAGCAGTTTACTGTTTTCCCTGACAAGGCAAAACAAGTGGCATATATAATAAAAAAAACCCACAGCAGTCAGCTTTGAAGTGCAATAAAATAAATCGAATGCTCTACTTCCTGCTTCCTTGGGTAGCAGGAAGATGGGCCAAATGAATCTTGTTTTGTCTTCATGAAGAGTGATCTCAGGAAAGGTAATTGACCTTTCTGATTCAATTATTAAATATCTGGTCAAACCTCAGTCTGATAAGCAAGCTCTAGACATAACAGTGTTTATTATTATACAGAAATGTGCTGAAATGAAAGTCTTTCAGCTAGTCAGAGTACAAGGGTACTGTACTGATCCATGACTGTACACTTAATTCTCACTTATCAAAACGATTATCTTTGGTTATGTGCTAAAAAAATTGTGCTGAGCACATTTTGAGACAAAAAACAACAGACAGTCCCTGCCTTGCACTGAGTAGGTGGGATATACAGAAAGCGCAAGTGATGGAGGAATACGTTTAAGGCAGGAGAACATTTTACATTTTGTGGTTTTAATATAATATTACTGTTGCTGATGATCAGACGTGAGCTTCAGAAGAAACAAGGCTTTAGGAAGATTTGCATGAGGACCGTAATTTACCAGGCTGTGCTGGAACAGCCAGGCTGAGGAGCAAAGACTTGTGCAGCTGCATTTGTAGAAGAATAGAGGCAATAAGCAGGGGGTGTTAGGCAATGTGGGCAAAAGCTTAGGCCAACATGGTTCTTACAGTTCCTGCCCTACCGAAATGGGAGACGTAAAGCCTGATATGGCAGATTCAAACTAATTCATATTTATTTGCCTGCTGAGGGAGCCCTGGTTTTGCACATTGGTTGTGTTGTAGCAGATAATTTTGTTTCCTTAATCATACAAATTTGTACTTTGGGTAAAGGTAAGTATCCAGGTTGGGATCAGTGGAACGGTAAGAAATAGTACCTATTTCCATATCTTGACCATAACAGAAATTTTCTTTGGGAGAGATCTGCTATTTATTCAGGGTTATGTTGATTGTTTAACATTGTTGACTTGCAGACATGTTATTGACAATAAAGGAATTACATTTCAAAGTGAGGATTTACTAGAAGATATTTTATAAGTTTTAAAAGTAGCACTGTCAGGAAAGATGACCTGGAAAAGGAAATTTTCTTTCTCTTACATCCAGTGGTGGGAGTTTCTGAGGACTGAGTTGTTCAGTGCAAGAAGGCGAAGCAGGATCCAGAAATTGACCTGTCATTTCTCACTACTGCAATGGAAGAGATGACACAAGTCACAGTACAAAAATAACTAGTTTCACTCTTACCCTTGGCAAAGTTGATGATTGAAAGTCAAATTTGACTTTTAGGTGAGGAGCCAATATAATGCAGAAGCATGTACTCTGAAATTAAACACACAAGACAAATGAGGCTAGAAGGGAGGAAAGGAAGGAGCAAACCAGAAGCCCTGTCACCCACTTATGTCTCCCACTTTTATTATTGGTTTCTTCTCTCTGCTGTGCTTTGGTAAGTAAGTACTATTGTAAAAAAAACCACCGCCACCACCAGAAAAACCCTCCAGACCAACCCAACCCCAAACCCTCCCAAAACAAACAACCCCCATCCCCTCCACCCCCCACCCCCCCCAACGAGGCAAAGGTTCTGGTGCTGTGACCCTGCCAGCTTCTCACGTGAAGGGAATCTACTTAAATGATTCCTAGCAGTTGGGATCGTCCTTTGTTTATTGCTTTTGGAAATGAAAAATATGGCCTGACTTTTCTCTAACTGCTGCCAGGTATTAAGCTGTCAACCTTCCAGTGTTCATTCAGCACACGTTTTCAGTGAAGCACAGAATGTCACAACTAACTGATGATCGATCCAGAACACCACAAGTGCCTTGACCAAATAACACCCTTAACAGCAAATGTGGAGGGTCTTAATCTGACCTTCCTCACGTTGATTTTATAGCTCTATTGCCTTCTGTGGGGGCACTTCTTATTTGTATTGTGAGATCAGAATCAGACCAGATGCTTCTGCTTAGAAGATAATGCTATAAGTTTGGCCACCCTTTTTTTTTTTTTTTAAACAAAACTAGCAAATTAACACTTATATTCCTTATTCCCCTTTAGGTTAAATTCAGTCTTCATAGGTAACTCTACTTTATAGCTGTGTTAAAGAGGTGATTGTAATTGAGTGTTAATACGATTCTTACAGGTCAGTGTTTGGACCTTCTTGCTCATGCCTTGTGGTAAATCTGGGGGAAAGACTCACGCAGTAGCTCGCTCTGATACACCATATATCTTTACTGGTTAAATCATTGGTCTCATTCATGTACTTGCTCAAATTTTCCTCACGAGTCTGGGATCTAAATGTATGCCAGTATAGTCTTCACTTCGTTTGGTTATACCTAGCACCTGACCAAAAAGTAGTCCCAGAAGCCCTGGTAGGAATACAACCTTAAGAGGTGATTCCTATTCCAAAGAGTTAATGTCCTGAATCCAACTTGTGCACATGTATTGATCCATGTGAGTCTAGGCAGAAAGTGATCGAACAGTGTATTCTGCAGACACAGAGCTTGGGAAGACTGTGATTTAGGATAACATTTGGTCATTTGAATTTGGAAGTGGAAGGTGGGAAAATGTCTCACAAGGAAAACAAACACAGTAGCTCTTCATGAGGGAGGAAATTGCGGGAGTCAAATCTTATCTGTTCACGTGTATTTCTGTGGAAAAAAACTACAGAGATAAACAGGGCCAGTTTTTATGGCTTCCTATACAGACAGTTATCTTGATCTTGCCAGCCCTCTTCATGCCCTGCATTGGGAGTTCCACACAATCCTCGATTTTCTTTTACGATACAAATGCTGCCAGAGAATAGCTGATATATTACTCTTGCCCTATACTGGTCTTAAACCAATTTTCCCCGCCCTGTGTGAATCCTTTCCTGTAATGTTTTATTCCATAAAGACTTTTACTTACCAGCAAATATTGGCTGTGTAATCTCCCCTCGTACACACACACATTGTTTTTCTTCCTGCTGTTTTTTATAACAAATCCATTATTTGCGTGTCAGCTTGTAAATTGATAACGGCAATGCCTTTGTCTGAGAACAACATCCAGGAGATATTAATTTCCACTAAATATTCTAACTAATCCTGCAGAGAGGGTAATTTTTTCTGGCATTAGAAAGCATCTCTCTGATCTTCAGGATGTTCAAAATCATTGTCATCTAAATACTTGCTTAATTTAATTGTATTCTTTGTGGGGGATGAGATTTTTTTTTTTTTTAAATTTTATTTTGCTCGAGAAATTCTTCAAATCTTGTGAACAACAAATTATGAGTTATGAGAACTGTAGCCTTCAACTAGTACGTGAGTGATGCTATCAGATTGGACTGAACTGCTTATTTCATTATCTAGATAAATGTTTGGCTAGTATTGGTACCTAATACGAAGGGCCTGCTGCTGCTGATAGTTCACAGAATGCTGTCGCCTTAGTCCCTATGAATAATTTGTTTCTGCTAAGACAAACAGGTCACAAAAATACTGCAGCTCTATTGTTTTAATAGAAGAAAACAACAACTTTCATAATCAAGAACAATCAAAGCAGATACATCTAAAAACCCAGGGGATTTTGAGTTTTGTGACTAGCGTATCTGTGAATAACAATGGATGGCAATTTATTTATGGATGCCAAAGCTACTTGACTAATTTGACAAGAAAAATAAAAATGTAGACTCTGGAGTACTTTTTGTGATGTTTTCTCAAGAGTGATTGTTACATGTTTTAAAGCAGTACCCTAACCTCTGTGAAGTCTGAGGAAAAATAGGCTGCTCTGATGGTCAGCTCATGCGCTTCCATAGCATGTGTTTAACTCTACGATACCTTGAGGGAGTACTGTATAACTTAGCATTGATTAAGCATTATTGGAAGTCTTCCATGGACTGTGAAGGAGCCAGAATTTCATCCACAAAGTTTAATGAAAGTTATAAAACACTTAATCTCTCTAAGGCAGAGCAATCTCTTTTCTCTTCAGTGACAAAAACCTTCATTAACACAGAATGAAGGTTGTGACTTCCTTCTTCCAGTCCTTCCAGAACTTCAGCTTCAGCAAATTTCAATTGCCTGCCAAGCCTTCAGTCTCCAGCTGAATTTAGTTCTCAGTTAAATTGATTGTATGAGGTATATCTGCATTGCATGAATGAGAGATTAAGGGGAGCAAAGGCTCTATTGGATAGAAGCTGTTGTTTCAGGTGACCAGAACTGCCAGGTGATGGAGACTGTCTGAAGTGTGATCAAAAGGCTCGAGACTACCCTGACAGTATGTTTTACTGTAGCGTGCTGTTGGATGGTAAAGTCTGGGTGTAATTAGGCATGGTTTGTCAGCAGTAAGGTTAGGGGTGTATGTATTCTGAATGGATAACTGAAAAAGTTAGAGGATATCATTGCATTAGTTGTGAAATTAACAATCTTTTATAGAGGCGGGGTTTTTGGCAGGGTAAGAGTAGATAATTATTGATGGATGTGGTTCCAGATAATGATGTGTATGTGGTCATATATTCACTGGAACATTGCTCAAAGCAATGCTGCACTTTGATCTGGGACAGTTGGATCAGTTAATTCAGAAATCAGGTATGACTCTGTCAGTCTCATCCTTCTGCAGAATAACCAAGACCTCTGGTTGAAGTTAGTCATCTTTCCTTTATTTAGTTGCAATTTCTTGCAGGCTTGCAGTTGGACTATTATGTACAAGTGAAGAATGTTCTGTGATTTCCCCCTTCCTATTCATATTGTGAAAGTTGAATACAGAGATTATGGTCATTCACTGAATGGTAGTTTTAAGTGTAAGAAAATCTCAGATATACCCTGCGTTTCAAAGCGTGGCTGCTTGAATATGTGGTCATTTTGGTAGTTGTAAGGACGAGAGAAAAATGCTTTGTTCCCCCACAGTTGACTTTACATCTCACACAATGTTTTCAACTTCAGCCTTTTTCAGTAAGAGTGAACTCTTAATTGGCTAGGAATGGCTGTCATGTGGAAAGACTCCTTGCTGTCTGAAAAGTGCCTGTTTGCTGAAAAGGGGCATGGACTTGATGCTCGAAATTTCCAGGCAAACAAAGCAGAGCTCCACAAGGTACTCATCTGTATGTTGAGGCAGTAACAGGGGCTAAATTTCAGATGTGCCTCTCCTAAAGGCTTCTGTTCCTCAGGTCTCTGTCAAACAACAAGAAAAAGGGCTTGGGTCTTCCTACGGCCCAGTTCCAATTTGCTTTCAGGGCATTGGAGCAGAGAGCGTGATGCACCCTGACAGACAGGATCCCACCGGGCCCTGAGCATTAGCTTTGTATTTGCCAGATGGTGCCTGGTTATCGTTTTATGATGGACTGCTCTGCTGCGGGACAATGAGGAATGAAGGAGACTGCCTGTTCTCTTCTTCGTACGTGTTCCTGCAGCTTTTTGGTTATCCAAATAGCTGGGAAACAACTTGCAGGGCTGTGTGGGTAGTGAGGAAGGAAGACCAGTTACCAGTGATTAGAGGAATGAAGAAATCTAGTTCTGGCCATATTGAACTAGGCAGAAAAAGCAGATCTTAGCAGATTAGAAGGGAAGCTCAGCATGAAAAAAAGCCTCCAGGTAGAAAGAAATGTTGGCCTGAAAATTCTGCCCCCCCGGAATTATTGTATAGCTACACTTGAAAAATTTCATAAATTGTGCTTGAAATAATGCCAGTTGCAGCTCTTCTGAAAAAAATCACCATTTTTTCAGTCTGACCAGGTCCAGTTAAGTCAGCTTAGTGAAGTAAGGAGCCTTGTCCAGTTGTCAGGTATTTACATTTAAAAAGCTGTGCCCATTCAGAACAAAGGATACTGACAAAAATGGGTATGGAAAAGGTTGTGCTTTACATAGTAAGAGAGTTATCAATGAGTCAGAGCCTTGTGCATTGAACATTATTTTGACTAGGAATAACTACATGGTACTTCTTGATAGCTACTGTCTTTGGCCTTTGACAGTGAGTATATAGCCTCAATTTGTGTGTATGATTTGTGAGTAACTAGATGAATGAGTGAGAGGCACATTTGTGCTTCTAGAATGACTTGAAAACCTGGCTGAGAGTGCAGTTATGGATTAAGGGTGCAAAATTTGTATGAGACTTTGTGGCTGGTGTCTCTTTGAACTTTAGTTTTAGGTATCTTGTAATGGCACCACACCTACTAACCTACACAGGGAAGGTCACTTTTTTTTATATGTGGTTAACTTCCAAACTTTTTATTTCTTTCTGTTTGCTTTCCTGAAACTTGTAGTTGAGTCTCTCTTTGGGGCTGAAGATGTGAGTCAGGCTCCTGCATCTGATGACACACTGGTGTTATCTTTTTTTTTTTAGTATGAAAGGCAACTTGGAGATCTTCCAGTTTCACTTAATTGAGCTGTTCCTCCCAAACACATACTGGATAAAGCTAGAAAACTGATAGTTGCTGAAAGCTTAAGAAAAGGCAATAGTAAGGAAATCTTTGTACATGTGCAATCTTTAGATATTTCTCTTGTCTTTAGGGGGAATGAAAAACAAAAAATCAACATTCCACAGCCAATGTATCCTATAACCTGAGTTTAGAGTTGAGAAATTGAGAAAGATACTTTCTCAGCTCTGTACTTTGTCTGTTTCTTTCTATAACATTTCCTATTCATTTCCCGCCTCTCTCTTTAGCCAAAAAGGCTGTCTGTGATTGTGTGACCCTTAGGTGTAATAAGGCCAAATTATCAAAAGCTTCCAAATAGCAAAAATAAACAAACCCCAAAACTAGAATTAAGGCTTTCCTCTTCAAGTAAAGTACAAACATTTTACATTAATCATTGTTGCTTGCAGCATGTGATCTGGAGCATTGCAAGCACCATACCTGCAAGCTGTGACTGGAGTCCTAATGGAAGGATGGCAATGCCAGCTGCTCATGTAGGAAAACCGCCGCCCTCTGACCTCCTGCAGCTTGGTGGTGTTAGCCAACAGCTCCACAAGTGGTACAAGCAAATTTCCACATACTACAGATCTGCTGTTAGCAGGCTTCTGTTTAGAAGATGCTCCCTCTGTTGGTTAACCCAGAATTCAACCCTATCTTTTTAAGCATCATTTAAAAACGCTAATATCCATATAGTTACTTCACTTCAAAGTTGGAAAACCACATCAGCTTTCTGAAAGGGTTTTTGAAGCCATCCCAAACTCTACTGTGCATTATCAAATCCATTTTAATTAAAGCTCAGTTTCAGTTTATAGCCATAAGCTCCATAACTCAATTCTTCTCTCGACCATGTTGAACAAAATCCTGCTGAGCTGAATTTTGAGCTTAATATAAATCTGCACAGAGATTTTCAAGTTGTTTTGAAGTTGTTCAAAGGGTGTTTCTTTGCAGTGCTACTTCTTACTAGAGCAATTTAAAAGCTGAAGGTGTAATCACATGCTTTTATATGGCTGAAACATAAACTTTGCTAAAAAAGGTAGTTTAGTCTGATCTACCTAATGTATTTGTAGCCCCATCAACACTGTATTTTTTCACAGAGAAAACCCCATAATCCTCTGTCAGTGAATAGATGGGACTGAGTTATTATTTATTGTCAGTTATGGATGCAGTGGCCATGCTTACCTATAGGCCTAGGCATTACGTAGAACTTACAATGAAAAAGCATCTGTCTTGCTAGAAAACAAAAAGCTAAAAATCAAAGAAGTGTAATCTGTGTTATTTTTTTAATAGTGAAGAAGCAGCGGATAACTATTTCCAGGAACGTGAAGGAAAAGGTATTTGGGACAAGCCAGCTTGGATTTATCAAGGGCATATCATGCCTGACCAACCTCATTTCCTTCTATAATGAGATAAGCAGTGGTGTTGACAAGGAGAGAACAATGTATCTTGTTTACCTCGCCTTTAGCAAGGCTTTTGGCATGGTTTCCCATGTATTTTTGTAGCCAAATTGGTGAGATATGGATTTGATAAGTGGATGAGAAAGTGGATGGAAACTGGCTGGACCGTTACACTGAAAATGTTGTGATCAGTGACAAAAACTGATGGCCGATCTCTGGTGGCATCTCCCGGGGGTAGATACATGCTATATGATGTCTTCATTTTCAACCTGGATCATGAGGTAGAGGTGCACTCCCAGCAAATTCATGGTAGCTGCTAAATTGGGGGATGCATTTGGTGTGCTGGAGGGCAGGGCTGCTGTTCAAAGCGACCTGGACAAGCTGGAGAAACGGGCTGGCTGGCAACTCCAGGACATTGGCACAGGCAAGTGCTAGGTCTGGTCTCTGGGCTGGGGTCACCCTGCGCAGCAGCATCGTCTGGGCCCATGGCAGAGAAAACAGCTTTGGAGAAAAGGACCCGGGGTCCCTGGGGACAGCAAGTTGAACACAAGTTAGCAGCAGCGTGCCCTTGCAGCAATGATAGCCAACTGCATGGCTGGGCTATGTTAGTGTTTTTTCCCCCTCTTTGGCGCTTGTGAGACTGCACGTGGTCTGGTAAATCTGCGCTGGCTGTTCCCAATCACCTTCTAGTCCTTCATGTGCTTGGGAAGGCCTTTGAGGAGGATTTGCTCCATTACCATCCCAGCCACAGGAGCTGGGCTTATGTGATACCCTCCACTGAATGACGTGGGATGGGGTGAGCAGATATTGTATGATACAGTATTTACGGAAAATCAGTAAAAGAGGCTGGGTGATTTGATTTGGTCTGTTATAGACTTGAACCATGTGACGTCTAATTGTGACACTATGATATAAAGACAATTTACCCGTTAACAATCTGCTTCCTTTGCACAGGAACAGTAAAGGAAATTCTCATTCAAGATGAATGCTGCCAGTGTAACAAAAACCCAACCAACCAAACAAAAAAAACACCCCCAAAACAAAAAACAGCCCCCCCTCCACTTCTGATACCCACAACTTGAAAGATCAGGTAAAAATATTGGGGAAAAACATAAAATGTCAACACTTCTTTACTTTATGGCCAAACAGAAAATGCTGTTTTGCAGTAGTTTTTAGAGTTAGTTTATATATATATATGTGTGTGTGTGTGTATACACACACAATTTCTGAGTGTTTTTGAGGCATACATTTAAAAATTGAGTAACTTGGATTTTTTTTTTAATAGAATTTTGTATGCAAGTAAACATTGTATAAATGTTTCTGACATAGAAATATCCTGCACTAGGACATAGAAGAAGATTGTAATCTCAGTCATTAAGATATTGTCTTTAAAGTTTCTGAATATCCCTGCTGATGTATCTTAGAAAGGAAGAGATCTACAAAATCATTTTGCCAGTGTTTGAAGCATATGTCAAAAAATGAAGTAAGAGGCAAGGTATGGAATTAGCTTTGACCTTTTCTTTTCCAGTCCATATGTTTTCTACAGGTCTTGAGTTCTACACATACCACTATGACTAAAACTGGTACTTTAAGAGCTAGTCATCTTTCTAATAATAATAATCTCTTTCAAATGATTGTTTGCCCACCCTTATTTCTGCCGCTCTAATTCTAGTGAAGTTCAACTTTTTGTTGTGCTTTCAGCAAAAACATTCACTATTTTATCTCATGTTGCTGCCTTCAGCTTCCTTTTGCGTAGACTTTTAGTTAACATGACTGTTTTATGGCTTCTCTGGAATAACTTAAAGTAACATACATATTTCTACCTTCTTAGGACACTAGCATAATGGCATGCTAATATCTTTCAGACTGCCACCTTCTCTATGTAGGAAAAAGATATTAAAACTCGGCAAAAAAGTGGTCAATTCTGCTGGAAATCCTATTGTTTGATTCTGGGTGTCTTTGTATCTTCAGAGTTTTGTTTTCACTGTTAACCTTTTCAAACACAAGTGTAAGGATATGAATAGATTCTCAAACACTAGCCTCTGTCTAAATAAACAGATTATTGGTATGGCAACCAGTAAAATTAGCTGTGCAACAGTTCTTTAGTTTGTGGAATGGAGCAAGTTACATGCTGGAAAAAAATGTAAATACGTAGCCTATTTCTGCCCAGATTACTCACACACCAGTTACTGTGCTGATTCATTCTAGAAAATGATTTTCAGCATGCCAGAACTGAAGAAAAAAATGTGGTTTTTCTTCTGCAAGTAATAAATTCATAAACTGATGAGAAGTGCATTTTTAAGCTGTTTTTATAGAATACTTTCAGGCACTAATTCTGCTAAACAGCTGAAGACCCCCTCATTGATGCACTTGTGTCTTTTTGAGCAGTTTAGGAGTGCTAAAATTCGATATGTGCTGGTTAATTCTGATTAAATAGATAGAAGAAAGTTGTGAGTTATTATCTCATTAGGTAAGAAAATATCTTAAACCTGATTTTGATGTAAAACATTTACCTTTGTCATTAAACATGTACATTCTATCAATATTTTTAATATTTGTGTTAAATTTATCATTGAATTAATCTTTGTCAATTAATATTTATTTTCTTAGAATGTGTGGAAAATCATTATAAGCAAAACAGCTGAAATAAATTATTCCAGTTCCTGTTTAGAAACATTTTGCCAGTTCTACTGATTACCCTGGTTTGAAAGAGGATCCTGGCCAGATTCACCCCTCATAGCACTTCCCTGATGTCAGTGGAGCTGCACGAGGTAGGAGTTGTTCCACAACTTTTATATTGCTGTTGCTCAAAGACCTGGCCGATTCAGGCTTTCAGCACTAGTGATTCACAATTCCCCGTTAAACCAGGGCAGGTCAACCCGCAAATTCATAGTCCTGTTGTCTGGCCTGTGAGAACAACTCGCATCGCCTGTAGCTTTTCCTCTTGGCTCTGGCCAGAAAAAGCGTGTCATGGCTCTTTCCCACTCATGGCATAAGCAAGCGTGGGTTCGCTGAACCCTAGATGAGAGACTGCATTGTGCCCGGATGTGCCCATTTTGTCACGGGGAGTTCTGCATTTTGATAACCTGGTGGGTACATATCTAAGTACATGGCAGAGGAGAGGAGCTGTGCTGTGAAGCTTTCAGGGGTCTCTGTAAAAGATTGTGTAGTTTGTCCCGTCTGAAGTTGGATGTCATTGGTTTAGTACTTTGAATTTCATGGGACAGGTGCACGGAGCTAGGGCACTGGAACTAATCCTTTCTGACAAGCCTATCTTATCTGCTGCATGTGGAAAGTGTTTCACCAAAAAATATATATACAGTCTGAAATTTCCATTTGATTGCATTTGATTGATTACACTTTCACTTGGCAATATCAGTCAATAAATGCTGCCTTGCTAGAAAAGCATCACGTGCTCTAAAACAAGCAGCACAAGCAAGTTTGTATCTTCAAGTAATGATTTTGTGCTGTGTGAAAATGAGCAGTTGCTCTCTGGAAACCTGATCAACGGGACCTGCATTACATCATGCTGGCAGAAGGATTTTCTTATCATTTGCCTTGGTGAATATCTAGGTACTAAACTGAAAGGTGTAGGTGTGTGAGCACGGAAGCAAGCCACATACACCATCTGCTGCATCATCCTCAGATGGTCCTCAAAAAAAACAAAACATTTTTTTTGTTTTGGTTAAAATAATAGCTTTCTCCCAGCCTATCAGTAACCAGTGATAGCTAAAATTCAGTTAGCGTACATGACACCTGTGTTTCCCTCTGTGAGCTCTATTCAACACTTGATGAAGGCTGAGATGCATCTCTGGGTGCAGTCCAGGCAGTTTACGTCTCCATTTTGTGTATAAATATGCTAGTTTTTAACTATACATTCCTATATTTTCTCCCAGTCCCTTCTATTCAAGTACTTATAAACATGATTTTAAAACTTGCTTCTGACAGCAAGTAAGAATAATTTGCAAGCTGTTTCACTTCATTTTCCTTGCACCGGGACACCTCGCTCTGAAATGTTGCTGCAAGCAGAATTCTAAGTAGCAGGACTAAATGGGCCTTTTCGTCTCAGAAGAGCTTCTATGAATGAGGCACTCTTAGTCAGCTTCTGCTGCGAATTAACAGTATTTCAGCATCCTGTGATTAAAGAGGCACCAACTTGCCCAAAGAAATGCAGCAGTAGTAACCTCTTAGTCAAATGTGCTCATCAGCAGAATTTCTCTTGTGAAAAGGACGGTCAGTAGCAGCCCCTTGTAGGAAAGCACAGCGCAGTGGAGCAATCGCTTGCTCCCCAGGAGCATGGCCGTGTGGCTCGCAGTGCGTGATGTGCTTGGTGACCTTCTAGGCTCTAAGCAGAAAAGCTGAAAAAGTTATGAAGAGCTAAAAATTGTCCCCACCTGGGCTGGGGTTTAAAAAAAAAAAAAAATCTCGTGTCTGAAACATGCATTCTTTGGAAATAAGGAAGTTGCAGATGATAAACCTATGTGTAGATAAAAAATAGTTTCAGAAACATAAGTGTATTTTCTAGTCTGTTATACCTGCTGGTTGTTCTTCAGGAATGAAAATATAAATACTTCAAAAAGCAGACAGCAGCAGGTATCTTAGTTATTTAGGATTAGATGCATGTATCTTTCATTATCGGATTAAGATTCTTCCCACATCTTCAAATTTATTTTGCTGTTACTGTTGTCAGATGTTCTTAAAAATGAGCCAAATTACCCCAGATCATGAGATTTAAAACAAAACAAAAAAAAACCCCAACCTTTTTTCTACTTTGTTAGCAAGGTAACTCATTTTCAAGAGTTTTATAGCAGTCCTGAGACCAAGAAATTTGTTCAGACAAGTATATTGCACAGTCTGTTGGCTGCAGCAGCTGGAGTTACCAGGTAGGCAAGCCATCTGAACCTGAGACTGGCGTTGCCATATTGGTGATCCTGGTCTGCGTAAAGCACAGGGAGAAATCACTTGATTGGGAACTGTGGTCCCATTAAAGTTGTGCATTGTTAATTGTAACTTCAGCCACACTAATTCTGCCCAGAACTTCTGCAGTGAACCAAAACTCAGCATTAATGATGTCCAAAGTTTGGTGGTTTTCTTTTCAGGTTTTTCTTGGGTTTTTTTAGTTCCTGAGCGTAGCGTCTGGTGCCTGTAAGAGGAAAAGAGAAATCCATAGTTACTGGCAGGGTTTTTTTTCAGGTTTTAGGTCAAAGACACCACTCTGGTAGGATGATAATTAATTTTCTAGTTAAATAACTCAAAAGTGTTCTGCTATGCGTTCTTATGAGATTATCACAGTCTTCCCCAATGTTGGCCATGTCTAAGCAGGGGGACATTCAGGAGAGTTTAAAAGTAAGTCACTAAAGAGGATTAAGTTACAACAATTGAAGCACAATTTACCTCTAAATAAAGGCAACATATAAAGGTTTAATGCTCTTTAACTAATGCTCCAATTAACTTCACATCTTCAGGTTATTTTCCTTATCTTTCTTTGAGACTCATCTTGTCTTAAATTAGGAGATGTCTCTGCTTAACTGTATGGTTGCAGCTGTTAGGGTGGGCTTTTTGACAGGACTGACCCAGCCCAATCTTGCTGCTACCCACTGATTGCTGGTGGCACCAGGGTTGGCTTGCCCAAGCGCTTTAGAGTGCCTGCTTCCATAGCATTACTGTACGTTGTCACTAGTCCTAGAAGGGAGTCAAGGTTCCCAGTTCTCCTGCTTCATGGTACTATAACTGTAGGGTCAAAGGGCTTTTGGTGTTTGAGGGGGTTTGCTTATTTATTTTAGTGCAACCATGGTTTTTTGTATTATCTAAAATCTTCTGGGTCTGTCTTTTCTCTAATGCAATAATAGCACTGACTAGTTTGCATACATTTACAGCTTTTCAAAATGTTTTCTTCCACGCTTCTTTCAACAGTCTTCATCCCTACTGAGATCTCTTCCAGGTAATATAAGGATGGAGAAACTGATGTCATTGTGAGCTGGTATTCTCTCCCTCACATGGAAGGGTTTAACAGGAGGTTGTGCTCCTCTCTATTCTTTGTTGACAAAACCCCACCACTCTTCAGTGTTTTCGTCTCTGCTTATAAGCTTTCCTTTTCTAAAATAACTTCTTTTTGCCTCAGTCTCTGTGGGTCCTGAGATGTCTCCCCTCAAATAGCAAGTTAATAGTAAATACTCTGTAATAAATGTGGGTATGTCTCAAGATATATAGCGAGCATAGAGTAAGTATAGTGTGGCAACTGGATGCTCTGAATGAGTGAAGACTGTTAATAGAAAGAAAAAAAAAATTGCTCTTAATTTACCCCGTGAAAGTAAAATGAGAATGTAGCAATATTGCTCATTGGTTTTGTTCTCTTGCACTTGTTGCATGATCTGAACAATGTGTCATTCTTATATCTAGCATATAGGTTCCTTGCAATCTGAATTTATAGAAAAATAAGACTCTCTTTAATTATTGTCAGTATTTAAAACAATACATTGTTTCCTGAATGTGGGAAAACAAAAATGTTCCAAGGATGTTAATGAGAAGGCTGTCATGTGTTATATAAAATTTCTCAGTAAAATCTGTGGAGCATCGAATGGTTAAACATAGCATGTGCATAACATGTGCTTCATCGGGGAGGTCACTGTTGGCCACTGATTAGCTAAGTCCAACTAGAACTGTCTTCATTTACTTCATTTCAGTTAATTGTTCTAGGGCCAAAACTTTGAATAATTTTCACTGAATAATCTGAATTATAGAAGAGGCAAATAAGTCTAAAGGTTTGCCAAGTATGAATTTTCACATTTGTGGCTCTTAATGGCTTTTGTAAATTTCAATTTGTGTTAGATAATTTATATCAGCTTCAATTTACATCAATTTTGCTAGTGCATGGGTGTCTCTTTATGGTTAAGGGGATTAATAATCTGAAGTTACCAGACACTCGTATTAATCAAATGTCTTATTACAAGGAGAATGACTCTTACCATACATACAAGGCCAAAAGAAACACTAATTGCCTTGGTTTAGTGCAATTATTCAGTAGTTATCTAGACAATGAAAGTATAGGCTGACTTTTTCCTGTGTTATGCCTTCTTTATCACTCAGGTGATAACATTCATAGAAGCTGCCCTTCTTGTCTAAGCTGGGGTTACTCCAGTTAGTTTTGTATTACAAATATTTTACTAATTTTTGTAACATCTATCTCTGTAAGTGTGTATCTGCACGCACGCAAATTATGTACATGACATAGGGAACTATGAATTTCTATAACCTACTAAGACAAAATTTTCTCTAATACCCTGCGCAATCCAAATGGAACTTTTTAAGTTAGATTGTAAATCAAAACAGAATCTAATGTATTTTATTTGTTTTCACCTTTATTTCTGTGTTTCTAAGAATGTAGCTCTTATCTAGCACATATTTCTCCTTTTTCATCAGTAATGGTATACTACAGAAAAATAACAAACGATAGTTCAAATTAGATAGCCTATTTTATGTTTACTCCTCTAGATTAATGTTTTCTGTCCCACATGCACAGTGATTACTGCTTGTTTGATTTAGTTGTTTTCAGATAACAAGGCCTGGATTTTGTTGCTAAGGATGCAACTTGCATAGGTTCCCCATCTCTTCTAAAAACAGAATAACCCAATTTTCTATAAAGGATTCTGATAATGCAGTATAGCAACCATTTTCTATGTTAAAACTGACTATAAATGGAACCATTTACAGTGGTTTGCTGCATTAGCTGAACAAGTCATAATGGAAGTACTTTGAGTGTCGGTAGTTACGACATGCACGTATAGCCATATTATGTGCGCTGAGTGCTAATACAGCGTGCTGTCAGGAAGAACTTGCACTTACTTCCTTTCCAGTTGCTGGAAGGCTTCCCTTGAAAAAATAATCTACATGATGGCGGGGGGGAGGGAAGTTTACTTTGTTACCAAATAACCCAACCCAAAGTGCAACATACTTGTTCTGCTCTAAATTAACCCTTTTTTATATAAATGGGAAAGTTTTGTTTTGTTTTGTTTTTTTCTCTCTTTTCTTTTTTCCTCTCTTTGAAGAATAAAGGAGATAGTGAAAGGCAATAAATGCATTCCTCAACTTATGTAATTTATTTCTTTAAACAAAAATGGAACATTCTTTTTCCAAAAATGCAATCTAGCATTTTGATGAACCCAGCCAATAAGTATGATTTTAAGTGGTTGTCTGAAGCACAGCCATGTTCTGTGTTACGCTCTCATATCTTCAAAAAGGCATTTTAATAACATTTCAGATATTTCCATCAAA
>NW_008824791.1:2563704-2565557 GCF_000699105.1 Pygoscelis adeliae
CCCTACAAAATAATTTCTAACATCAACTGATAAACCTGTGTATTAATTAGTTAACTCTAATGCCCAGCAATAGTTTGAAAGCCTTTAATATTTGCATGTGCACTTGTTCTATTTTCTACTGACTTGTCCATGGAAGAATCAACTGATCAGGAAATCCTGAATCAATAGCATCACTCTCTTTTCTAACTTTAACCAGCAATCTCAGGTTGAGATAGAAAAGAAAATATTAATGTTTGTACTTGTGCCCTTGCTTTAAAAATATATAGTTTCAATATTTTGTCAGTCCAAAAGTCACAGTTTCTTAAAGGTTGAATTATGGGTTTTGATAATGTCATGTTAGAAATCAGAATTTTGGGATATTTCTCCCTCCACTTACATCCATTCAATATTTTATTTAAAACTGTTCTTTCATTTTGGAGCTCAGTATATAAGATACATGGTTCATTCATAGCGCTCACTTGGAGCTTTTCTTTGCTGGGTCTTATTTCAGCCAAATTTTTTGTTGCTATTTTAACTCAAAATAGTACAGCAACGTTCTGATTCTTAGTGTTTAATATGTTTTGGTTCTTATATTTTTGCTTAACATCTTGGATTAGAATAAATGTAAATGGCCCTGAGGACTTGAAATAAGCTTGCTACTCATGGAAATATTAGATTAGAAATGTTGTTTTTTTATTGAAACAGAAGCGATAGGCCCAAGCACCTCCTGACTGATGTTTCTCTAGCTCATCACCAGATATATCCAATGTCACAGTCTCCCTGAATAACCCATAGAGTGTGTTTGCTTTTTTCCTGAAAATTTAATTCTCAACTTAGTTGTTATTTATCATTCAGTTTGGGAGCATCTTTCCAACTTCTTAAATACTTGGAGCAATCTTACCAAAAAAAACTTTTGTAAAACAAATAAAATCTCTTCTTTCAACCTCCCTGCAGAGGTCACATTTTCCAAACCTCTCAATCTTTTGGTTCTCCTCCAAACACAGTCACATTTATCCTTGTCCGCCTTGAAGCACTGTTCCCAGTGCTGGATACAGCAAATGCTCCAGGTGAGGTCAACCAGCCTATCTTATCTTGTCATGCCTATCCAGAAGATGGAATAAAATTTGTGCTGCATGCTGACAACATCCCAGTGTTACTGCCTGTTTTACTTAGTCAACTGCAATTCCTGGACTATTAGTTTTTTGCTGTAATGTTGTTGAACTAAAATAATATTGTTTAATTTCATCTTAGTGATTTTCTTCAAATTCCTCAAGGATAATGACCTGCAGAACCCAATTTAAAATGCCCTGGTTTGACTGAGGCACTGATGACTATTTATGTGCTGTATGTGCCTTACAAATATGTTAACTTGCACCAGTAATTTTCAAACATTGTAATTTTTACATACCTTAAAACACAACCAAACAAGCAGGAAAAAAAAGTGTCCTGGTGAGATGTGTCCATGTGTGCCCTTCAGTCTTGCAGCTTAGGGCAAGCACCCCACCTTTCCTTTCAGAAGCTTTCTGGATCTGACCCGTGCTCCTGGAAAGGCTGCAGGCCACCAGTTACGTACTGTGGACCTAGATAATTATGAAAGACGGTTAAAGAGAGTACCACACAATGCTTGTGTCAGAAGCTTTGCCGAAGTTGTTTCTGCCCTCTAAACTATTCAAACTACCTGTTCAAAAGAGGAATGAGATTGACGTGTTGTGATTCTTTCCCTGGATTTATGTATGGTTTTTAATTCTTTCCATGTTAAGTGGATAGAAAACTTGCTTCAGTTTCTGTATAGGTTCAGAAGCTAAGCTTTATTTCTTTTATTTATAATTTTATTGTAAAATAACATATTTAATTTATTATAATATATTTTTGTA
>NW_008824791.1:2565578-2569511 GCF_000699105.1 Pygoscelis adeliae
CCTTTTGTCTCGCTTAAGGATAGATGTTTGTATTTCAATTCTCTAGGTACTTACCCTCTTCCATAACTCCTCAGGGTCCAAAGATCACTTTTATCAGTTTCATCACTTGCCAACTTAAATGCATGTAAGTTGCCTAAATATTCTTTAACCTATTTGTTAATTTTTTTGGATTGCATTTCTTGATCCTTATTGTTAATACGAATTGTGCCTAACATTTGTTCAAGTTCAACTTTTTAGTAAAAACTAAAGGAAAAAAGGCATTTAACGTTTCAGCCTTCTGTGTCATCCATTATTTGCTTACCTTGCGTGGTAAGTAATGGACTTGTACTTTCTTCCGTTTTTCTCTTACATCTAGGGTATTTATAGAACCTTTTCTTACTGCCTTTGTCCCCTGATAGTTGCGACTCATTTAAAGCCTGAGTCCTTCTGCTTGTGTGTCTATGCCCTTGTACTGTCTTTTTCTACTTATCATCAGCAACATGTCCTTGTTCTAACTCTTTGTACCATCTCCCTTTGATCTCCAGGTCATCGAAGAGATCTGTTGCAGTGACCATCTGAAACGAAAGCTTCTCTCTGACATATTCGAAGAACTTTAGGGCTGTTTTGGGGCTATGTACTCACCTTCTAGCAGTTGTCTGGGTGATGTCTTTTATTGCTGCGGTTGCTGATTTTATGTGTTTCTTACAACTCTTTCTTATTTATGGAGAATTCAGACTATTTTCCCAGCAAGATACTGCCCTGGATCATTAGACAGACCTCACCTGGTCACCAGAGGGTGGCAGTAGGTTTGTTTTCACTCTTGTGAAGTCCTTAACTGAGCTAATTACCTAACACAGTACCCTCTGCAAGGTTTTGGGCTCCCCCTGCCCTCGCATGATTTGCATCATGCAAATTATAAAACATTATACTGAAATATGTCTCTTCTTAATTGCTCCCTTATAAAAGCACATTTAAAAAAAAAAAGATATATTTTTCTATAGCTATTGTAAAGTAGTAAAGTTAACCTAAACTAGCCTTGAAACTTCAACTAAAGGAACTCTAGCTTCATACAAATTATTTGTGATGCTATGTATTCTGATTTTTAGAAAATAGAGGTTGGTATTTTCTGAAAATTCAGTTCTTTTAAAATGCTTCAAAATAGGAAACTGAAATCTTCAAAGAAAATTTTGAATTCCAAACACTGGAGAATTCTGAGCTTTTTTTTTTTTTGATACTTAGAAGCCAGCTGTGGACTCTGGTCTTTACTTTAAAAGATGTAGTCTAAGAAATCTATGCAATTTACTGATTTTAAATAAATTCATTGTGGTGCGAACAGACTAATATCTGTATAAAAACATAAATACTGTTTTTAGGTGTTTATCAATATAAAGGTAGGGTAAGCTGTGCAAGCACAAAGTAGTTTTATACCAGTCTCTGGATGCCTTATACTTTTCTTTCTGTTCAGGGTTTTGACTTTTTTTTGTTGTTGTTAAAGAATGCAACTAATTTTAAAAGTGATCTTGTAAAGTTTTCAGCTAAAACATATCTTTGATTTTAAATAGTAAGGGACAAATTATTTCTCGTGTGTGTCCATGAAATTGCTGTTGATATTGCTAAGAGACCTATGAGGACTGTTTTCTGCCAATAGAACTGTGTCAGGCATGGAGAGCAATATGGCCCTGAATCTTTTGGGCATCCCAGTTCAAGGCTGATTTGGACCAAATCCAGAGAAATTCAAGGATAAGACATTTTTTCTTTCCTATAGTGAACATAATTTGGTAAAGACTTAAGATTTACACTAACTTGGTCACAAAGAGATCAGCTGAGCTGAGGCAATTTTCTATGTATATGCTGTAGTAATACAGTCTTGTATTACTATGAATATATATGCACATGAACAATTGAAGTTGAGGTGATGCATGTTACTAAGTTTTGTGAGGGAGCTGATACTGATGGAATCAAAGCATAAAATAGTCCCTAAACCCCTCAGCTGTCTCTAATGTCCTTCAATTTTGTGTATTTGAAGGTGATAAATTGAAAATATTTTCCATATTTTGAATTTCCTTGCACCTATATAAATCAACAATCCAGAGCTGCTTCATTTCTCACAGAGAATATTTTCCCCAGATTCTGTAAATGATTTTTAAATCAACAAACAAGCCTTCAAAGCTTTTATTTTCTGTTCCTGGCTTACTAAAACAGCTGTTGATTGAATTTAGAAAAGAATCGTTATTAGAGGAACCAATATCAATAAAACCCCTTATGGGAAGAGGGAGGGAGAAAGCTTAAATTGGTTAGTGGACAAGAACTGTGCCCTATCAGGCAGTGATACATTAGTCAGTAATGCTTGACGATAGACCCACAGTGCACACAGCTAAACTGTCAACCCTTCCTGAAGGGTGGCCACATTTGCCATGCTTCATCTGACAAAATATATTTGGTGTTTAATTTAAAGCTCTGTTCTAGTAATAGAAAAGGGCTCTTAATAATTGCATTAGTGAGAAAGAACTGAGCATCCAGTTCAATAAAATAGATTTTTTTCCTACTTTACAAATAAGATGAGAAAGTATATAATGTGCCATTTACTACTTTTGTTGTGTGAATAGAAAATCTACCCTAGCAAAGGCTTGCTCTACATTTCCTTTGTTAAATGAATGGAAGAGACCGAGAACTTTTCATTATTTTAAAGATTCTTTCACAAATGTTCACAGTGACAATTCTTCCAAGTTATTCTGAAGTTTTCAAGTTCTTTTTCCCTAACAAGCACTGCTAGTAATGAGAGATCATGGGATCAGCATATAGTCGCAGCCGGTCATTCTTCTTCTGATGCAATAGGAGGGAATGATTTTGTAGTGCGGGATAATGAGGAAGGAAGGAAGGAAGGAAGGAAGGACTAGGCGCTTGAGTACCTGTTTGCTACGAGGAAAGCTGTTGAAAACTGAGCTGCTCTTTAACTGTGTGTGATACATGTTTGCAGTTATATTTTGACTACTATTGTATCACTGCAGGGTCCACCCCCACCACATTTCTGAGCCAAAACTATTGACTATTTTCTACTGATATCAACACGAATTGGTGCAGTTCCTCATGCAAAGAGGTGGCCTATTAAATCAAGAGCGAAGCACACAGAAACTTACTTTGGTGTCACATTCGTATATACAGGGAAAGGTAGTCTTATAAATGAGTTTCTATCACGTGATTACACCATGCAAGAACACGCGAGAATCCCAACCCCTACCGAAGAGTTGGCAGAGTTGTTTAAAAATGTATTTGAACAATTTGATGACAGATCATAACATCTCTTCAAATTGTGTCTGAGTCATGTGCAGCTGTTAACTTATAAAGACCATAAAGTTTAGTAGAGATTAAGGGTTTAAGATATGGTAGTATTGGTGGGTATCATCTCATGGGATGATTTATTTATAAGCAAAAGGAGTATCCCCACTTTGCAAAGCATTCATGTTTATATGCTCCATGGAGATTCACTTTGATCAGAGACTTTCTTTTCTGGTTGTGGTGGGTTGACCTTGGCTGGATGCCAGGTTCCCACCAGAGCTGCTCTATCACTCCCCTCCTCAGCTGGACAAGGGAGAGAAAATATAACGAAAGGCTCGTGGGTCGAGATAAGGACAGGGAGAGATCACTCACCAATTACCATCACGGGCAAAACAGACTTGACTTGGGGAAATTAGTTTAATTTATTACCAATCAAAGTAGGGTAATGAGAAATAAAACCAAATCTTAAAACATCTTCCTCCACCCCTCCCTTCTTCCCAGGCTCAACTTCACTCCTGATTTTCTCTACCTCCTCTCCCGCAGCGGTGCAGAGGGACGGGGAGTGGGGGTTGCAGTCAGTTCATCACACGTTGTTTCTGCCGCTCCTTCTGCCTCAGGGGGAGGACTCCTCACACTCTTCCCCTGCTCCACTGGGGGGTCCGTCCCAGAGGAGATAGC
>NW_008824791.1:2569572-2586971 GCF_000699105.1 Pygoscelis adeliae
CCCCCCGTGCTCACAAGTCCTGCCAGCAAACCTGCTCCAGTGTGGGCTCCTCTCTTCACGGGTCCACAGGTCCTGCCAGGAGCCTGCTCCAGTGCGGGCTTCCCATGGGGTCACAGCCTCCTTTGGGGCACACCCACCTGCTCCGGCTTGGGGTCCTCCACAGGCTGCAGGTGGATATCTGCCTCACCATGGTCTTCACCACGGGCTGCAGGGGAATCTCTGCTCTGGTGCCTGGAGCACCTCCTCCCCCTCCTTCTTCACTGACCTTGGTGTCTGCAGAGTTGTTTCTCTCACTTAGTCTCAATCCTCTCTCCAGCTGCAGTTGCACAGTTGTTCCCTGCCTCCCCCCCTTCTTAAATATGTTATCACAGAGGCGCTACCACTGTTGCTGATGGGCTTGGCCTCCCCAAACTCCAGCTAGGGTCAGTGTCACAGTTAGGTCTTGCTGGGCTTCTGTCTTCAACTTGTTTTAGTGGGCACCTATTTAAATGGCTGGACCTGCCCATTCATTGTAGGGCAGAATCCTGTAATTGTCCTGGCCTTAGCCCAGGTCCCTGTGGTGACCGTTATTTGGGTACCAGTGGGAGAAGGTTTTAACTGATCCTTATGTTTTCACTAACCATTGCTCTTTCCTTGGGCGACTTTAACCATTGACCAGGAACACAATGTAATTGTAATTTAGCAAAGGCAACAAAGCTGAGCTGTTAAAAAAAAAGAAAAAAAAAAACCCCAAAAAAAGAATAAAAAAGATTCTGAACATTAGAAAAAGGCTTGTTGCACCTTTTAGGCTAATTACTTGCTTATTAGCTTTTTTCTTCCTGGGTTCCCTGGTTCCTGATAGCCATGGGGAATACAATGAACTCCATGGAACACCTTATCCACATTTTTCTGTCACTCCTTAGAAATTGTGCTTTTATCCACCAAATGTTACGTGTTTTCTCTCATGAGTTCCATTGTCTGTGTTTACAAGCCAGACGCTGCAGTTCAGAATAGCCTGAGGTGTAATTTCCTAGCAAAAAACCCACCTGTGTTGTCCTTTAAAGGTTGGTAAATGGTGCTATACCAAGCTATTGCCTGTTTTCCTGCCTGAATTAACATCTTGGAATCATAAAGCAAATGCATAAATATCACACAAATGGGACACATAATACTCATAAAATTATTACTGTCATACTGAGATTCCCCACAGACTCATCGGGGAGGCAGCATCCTCTGAATGCTCTCTTGCTCGCTATTTGTGGTGAAGTTGATGTATAGCAGGGTTGCGGAGTTGTCCTTTCCAAAACAAGTTGCTAGGTACATCAATATGACTATATCTGGTTATAAGTTTTTTCACACTGTATATTGATTGCAAGCTTTTTCAATTTATGCATAGCATATTTTCAACAAAACCTCTTCACAGTTTCTTCCGTGTGTTCATTCCTTTTTTATTTTCCTATTATGCTGCAGAAATGGTATCTGGAGGAGGTGACTGGTTTTTGTTTTTTTTTTTTTTCCTTTGTTTTGTTTTGTTTCTCACTACTCTTTGATTTCTTTAATCTTTCTACTTGTTATTTTTTTTTGAATAACCAAAAAAAACCAACCCAAAACCAAGAACAAAATGATACATAAATATTTAAAATATTCTTGCTCTTAGATTGAGCAGCAAAAAGGAAGTAAAAGAAGAATGGAAAGGGAGGAAAAAGGAGCTTAGGCTGTTTTAGTAATTTGAGTTCATAAAGTTTTGAGGTAATGCATCACTTTCAAAAAGAAATATTCTTCTCAGGAGGTTTCAGCACTAGAGCTAATTAATTTTTAAAAAACTAAACAATTTTAAAGAAAAATTTCAGAAGTGTCTGCCTGTGTATTTGTATATTTATGCGTGTGAGTGAAAGAGTAACCCTGTAGTCTGGATTTACAGTGCAAAATGTCTGGCACAAGTATCAGTGTAATTTTGGGGATGGGAGAGAAAAGGATTGCTCACTTGTTTTGTAAAGCTAGAAGCAGTGTCCTCTGATCCAAGCTGTTCATGACTGTCACTCAGCAAAACTGAGAGGGGAACATCTCAGGCAAGGGGCTGTGCGAGATGGCAGAGCTCTCTGATGGGAACAGCTCAGGAGGCTGAGCTCGGGGCTGGATGACAAACTAAGTGCAGTGAAGAAGAGCCGTGTGCACCGTGCAAAACTCGGGGAGGGCACTGCTTGGTCTGGGAAAATGGGACAATTGCATTACCTACTGGCATATAAGTGTTTTTGGAGAAGCAGATGCTTTCTATATTGGCATTCTGAGTACGTCTTTTCAGGGACCTGGTTTCTTGATACAAAGTGTGCCTTGATGAACAGCAAATGCCCCAGGGGAGATGCAGACTGTTTCTGGTGACCCTTGAGTGTGCTGTCACACAGTGGAGAAACCCCACATCCACGGTTTTAAATGGAGCTCCGCCAAGATACAACCCATCTCCTCATCCCTGAACATCCCTGCCTAAGGGAGAGTTGGGACCCTTACTGCCAAGTGCCCCTCCTGCCTTACAGCTGGCATTGGCCTGTGCCCCAAGAGTAAGGCTACCTCTGTGCCTTGTGGCCTGGCCAAAACCAGTTCCCAGTCCTTTTCTGCTGCAGTGTGAGTCCCAGTGGCCACAGTGTGTCCCCACACCAGGGACCCTGGAAAGCATTTGGCCCATTCTTGTGAGGAGGGGGGCAGAAATTTGGACTTTTGGAGTCCTCCATCATCCTGGTGCACTGCCCGCTCCCTCTGACCTCCATGCGACGCAATCAAACTGCTGACTGTCCTCAAGTAGCACTGCAGACCCAAAATGCAGTTGAACGTTTGTAAGGACAAGGTGCTCAGCCACGGAGTACTCAGGAGCAGATTGAGTCCCTCTGTTTACTGCAGAGGCACCCTGAATTCCTCTTGGTGTTGCATCCTATGTGGGTTCATGTGAGGGAGGTGGGCCCCCTAAGGCCTCTCAGCTCAGACAGATGGCGAAAGGAAGGGATTTTCTGGTTGCTTGCTTCTTAATTTCCTCTCCATTATTTCAGACCCAGTTATGCAGTTGCCTGTAGATCCAAGCATGCAGAACCACTCCTGTTCTGTTCCTCAGGACACACTTTGCTTTTCTCCTTGAGGGATGATCAGAGAGCATGCTGAGAACTGCCACCCCAAACACCCTGGACTTTTAAAAAAAACCTGAGACATCACCCACCTCACGTTTCCCCCTCTTTGTTTGTTCAAGGGGAGATGGAGCATAAATCATTATGTGTTTTTCCTTAACCCTTTGTAGCTATTTCCAAGTATCACTAAAGGTGATCTCGTCGTTTATGGGCCTGCTCAGTCTTGTAAGATGTTGTTATGGAGGGGTTAGTTATAAGTCTTATACCACCTGGCAAGAGAAATCAGTGTGTTTCACAAATCCAGTGGAGTCTGAAAACAATCCAAGTGATCTGAATGTAGACCCAGTATTAACAGACTCCTGGCATTGATGATATCTAGAATGAAAACTCATTATTCAGATTCTGGTTTGCAGTTTGATTTGTAGGCTTACAAACAGCATAAGTGCTCCTGTTACCCCCAAATTCCTCAGAAGTTCACAGTCAAAATAGTCTTTGTAAAATTATTCCATCTGCAGTTGGGATGATTCTAGGCAAGTGAGCAGTCCAGTCTCACGTTTTGAAAGTTATTCTGATTCATGGCTTGTGCATTCTTACACTTTTCTTGCACTTTTTTAGATGTCTCTTTAAATCCTTCTTATCCTTGTGTTGAGTGAAATTGTGCACAGCATGCTAATTGGATGGTGCATTGAATGGTTTGGGTGAAGCCATGGCTCTATTCCCAGCGATGCTGTTGTGGTACAGTCTCACCTTGAACAAGGAACTTCTCCTTGGTTCCTTTGTGTCCCTTCCCACAATTTGCCCTTGCAAAGTTAACCTGCAAGTTGCCTGGGGCTTTGCTGCTGCTTTTCAAGGTTCTGGTGCACTAGTTCTGGTGTAATAATGCTTTGGTATGTGAATACTGGGGGATTCTTTATTCCCCTTCTGTGTTCTGAAAGAAACATATTTGTTGGCCATTCACTGCGGCACCCAGTATAGGGTTTGATCAAGGCACTGGGTCACACAGTACCAGCCTTGGTTTTGGCAATGCTATAACAGATAGGGTATGCTGTGTCTTCACTATGGAGTTAACTGTGGTTATAAAAATTGATTATTTCCCATAACTGGAATCTTTTTTCTATAGCCAGGCACAAAATACACTCTTTTCCCATCTGCAGGACAGATTGCTATTGCAAATGTTTTATAACTGGATTAAAGCACATTGACGCTTTCTAACGCACTTTTGGATGGGGCAGTAGAGTGAGATTTAAGTCCATTGAAATGTTTATTCCAATAACACTGAAATGCTTTTTTCCTTCCTTAAATCTTCGTGTTTAAAACAAACCATTGTCAAACACCATCTCCTTTCACAAAGCATTTATACCAAGAGTGTCAGAATGAAAAATTTCTGTTCCACCAAAACCAGTCTATTCTTACAGAAATTTTGGTTTTGAAGAAACTGTTTTCCAGCAGAAAAAATGTCCTGTGGTAGGGTTTTCTTGAGCTCTTAAATACACTTGAATTCTGTTGTGGTTTTTACTCAAGTTGCCCACGCGACCAGGTCCATGCACAATGGTGCAGCTGAGCAGGTGAGGCAGTCTTTCTCACTCAGCCGTCGCTGGTCCTCTGCAGCTTTCCCGTGACTGCCACAGGAGCCCAGAGAAGGGACAGGATTTGTAGTACAGTTCATGTAGAAATGTTTCAGAGGAACAGGACCTAGCAGTCTCTTATGTCATCTGAAAGTGGATGCATTGCAAGTGTAAATGATCAGCTGACGTGTTACCTTACAGGATGATTACCCTGTCACTGGAGTTAAGCTACCTACAGTTCAGATTGTTGGGAACGCATATCCTTTAATGGTCTGCAGAGCGTCAGGGTTCATAGTGAAGTGAGATGTAATTGATAGTTTGGGACTGTTGAGAAATATGATGATGGATTTTAAGTAACAATGAATAGCAAGGTCTCTTAAAGCAAACAAAGCACTGGCTGTTTTAGCTGAAAGTTAATTCATGGTGATTTCATCTCTCGGATGTTGTGCCTCACTGTTTTTTAGCCTGTAGAGTTTCTAAGTAAAAGCAAGTGGGAGGCTATGGCTTAAGAAGTGGATTTTATTCAGCTATCCAGCTGGAGACAGCCTATCACAGAACATGTGAATTTTTTTATCTGGACTGTGAATTTTCCTTTTGAGCAGTAAGAACATTTGAACAGGTCCAGTCAAAATGAGATTATATGAAAGGGTGATTATGCTTTCAGCAGTGAGACTTGCACCAGAGGTAGTCTAAAAGATCTTGGTTTTCTCATGGCTTGCAAAACTGAAAGTCTTCAAGAAGCAGACTGAAGACAAATGAACTGCCAGGAATGTAAATATCAAGATAGAGGGGCAGAACCACAACTGGTATAAATCTATTTAAGCTTTATTGATTTCCACCCCCCCCACCCCCCCAGCTGAGGATGTGGACCAATATATTTAACATCCATTAGTGGTATATTTAAACAAAACTAAATAAAAGCTCAGAAGCATGATTACAGTTTCTAAAATTTGAGAACCCTCAGCACTTTCTTATTTTTATGCATTTGATGCACCTCTGTTTTATTAATGTCCTTCCTGTGGTATTTTAATACGCTTCAGAGTACTGTTGAAGAAGACGACAGCTGCCTTTTCAAAGTATTAAAAAAAAAAAATTTGAACAGATGCAAGACTTCACAATGCTGCATATAACTGCAAACGGCATCCCTGTTGTATAACTCAAAGGTTCAGATTTCTCAGAAGTATTATGATATTTGTTAACACTGAAATGATTTCTGGTCTTTGTTAAACTAACTAAAATTCATGTGTCTGCACAGCAATGGCTGACAGCAAAGGTTAGATAGCCCTTTCTCTTTAGATCAGCTTAAATGCTGAGCAACACTTTTTGTGCTGTTACCCAGAATACGTATGTCTGGCACTGCCATGATCAACAAACTGGAATGAATGTTAGCACTATAATCTTTGATTCCAGTTGAACTATAGTTTTTGAAACTGGCCCATAAATTTAGCTACCAAATCCATACTTAGACACACAAATAAAGGTGACCTGGCATTCAGGATAGGAAGAGCTGACTGAAAATCAGATTGTTTTTACATATATTGTACAATTTATGGATTTTGATTGGTGTCGTGAAGTAACTTAATCAATCAATGCCTTTGCGTATGTGAAGTTAGTCATATAATGTTAGGCATAACTAGGAGGGTAAGTTATGGTTCTTCGAAGTCAGTCTCATTAAACTCTGGTTTTTGTCAGAGGAGAATGTCAAGAAAAATGGTCTGCATGCAGCCTATGAAAAGCTGTTTTTTCTACTTTCTATCATGAGGGTTTGCAGACTGAAAAAATTTGCAAAAGGAAAAAAGAAACTACTAGATACTAGTTTGCTAGCTCAAGGAATGGCAAAAGTGAAAAGGGAGCAGAATGAATGGCAATAATGGACACATTAAAGAATAAGAAAAGGCAATTCTTTTATAGCTGGAGGAGTAATTTAGCTGTAGGGCCATCTGAGGATGAAGGAACTGTGTGCAGAAAAGACTATAGATTGGAGAAGAAACCATGCACAGAACAAAGACACTGGGACTACCAAGATAAGTTTGCTCTACCTGCAAAAGCCAGTCAGGACTGACAAAGAAATTGAGGCAGAGCACTGAAGGCAGATTTTATTTTATTCCCACTATATCCATATATTTCTTGTACTGTGTATAGCAGTGACTAGATTTTTGGAATCTTTGCTGTTTTTGCATCAGTTTGTGTCAAATACTACGTGCTTCCGAATAGGAGAACTGTAAACCCAGACTGCCAGCAGATCTGCCTGTTTGAGGAAAAAATATGCTTAAATAACAGCATGGATCTGGGTTTCAGCAGAGGTCTTGAAGCTTCTGACAGATGGGATTTCAGATATAGTTTCCAAACCCCTCAAAAGGTCAAGATTTATGCTCATAAAGTGAGCCAGGGAAATGGAGGTAATGCTGAGGAGACTTAGGGCCACACAAACCCAGGGGATGAGCTTTAGTTACAGAATGTGCATTCAGCTGTGTAACCCATCAGAAAGTTATATGGAAGTGGTCAGATATGTGTGTCAGGGCAAGAATGGTCAATTTGTATGTGAGGTTTGGCTTTTAAAATTGTTTTTGCACTTAATAATAACCTATTTGTAACTCTCCAAGTTGTGAGTTATTCAGATGTTATCGAATGAATGTCGGTAAAATCCCCCCACAGTTCTGAGGTATGTTTGTGTAAAATATATAGAAATTCTTAAGGTGACACTTGGCAGATGCTGTGCATCATGGAAGACCGCAAAGCTGAGCCATGTGATTCACGCAAGTAAAGGTCTGTTAGTTGCTCTGATTCCTTCAGAGGCTCACTGTAGGTTTCATAGTATAATTTAGTGGCAGATTCATCTTGTCCATTACACAAGTACTTTTCTTTATATATATCTTTTACATAATTAATATGGAGTTTAATAATTTAAAGTTAATTTGTGATGCTTAAAATATTAAAATCAACTAATTACTGTATACATTTTATTTCTGTGCTACTATGCTTTGCTTCAAGTATGTGTTCAGATTTAGGAAATGGTGATATACAAATATATTTCTTTAAAAGCAGTGAGTACGTGTTCATGTATGATAGGCAAATAACTAAAATTATAACCATGAACATTGTCATTTACTGCAGGCTCTTTATGGGCTTTCCCATTTTCCTCTTTCCTCTGGAGGGGAGTTCTCTGTAAGTACTTCTCCACTTGGAGAAGTTGACCATCGTGGCAAAATAAGTTCCCAGAATAAATTCCTGCTTGAATTCTGGTGCATTAGGAACATTATTTTGCAGTTGTTGACTCACAAGGCACTTGTTATCTTGAAATGATGTTGCTTTACTTATGAAAATTTACCCACGTGGCTGAAAAATTCTGATACAGCTGAAGTTATTATGGAAGTGCATCTCCCCTGGAGATAACGTGTATGGAGTACCTACTTTGTAGTAGTTGCTGTGGAAGGCAGCAGTGCCCAGGATGGGTGGTTTCAAGGCAGTATCTTTTGGAAGCAGAGCACCAAGCTACCATTGTGCTTGGTTCTGTTTTGTACCGTTGTGCAATGAGGAACAGAGCGTTGGCAGCAGTACTATATTACCACTATAATTGTTATAGACTGGAAGCCTTGCTCCAGAAAAAAAGAAAATCTTCTACTTTCTAAGGTTTTTGTATTGTCTGTCTAGCTACCTACTTACAATACCTATCTACCTTGTTAATCTAAACTTTCCAATACCTTGATCTGCAGCAACTATATTGTTATACCCTAAATATCCTGATTTTTCAGTACATGTTGATTTCTCACTTATCGTGGCAGAATCACAGCAGTTAAAGTCTAAATGGCAAACAGAAGTGGGCAAGTACTCCAAAATACTATTGGAGAACATTCCACTTAATTCTGAATAGCTCTTCACTTTGAACTTGTTTAGTAATAGTTTTGTTTCCTTTTACATACTTAAATAGCTTTTTGTTTGTACAGTTATTTGATGGCTTGTCTTCATTCAAATACTTGTAGAAGGTTGGTTGTTCGTTCATACAGCCATTCCTCGTTATTCACACGAAAAATAGAAACATGCTTTTTATGAAATTTCACTCATTCCCTCAAAGGATAAAACCAGGATTGCATATACTATATAGTGTTCTCCTTAAAAAGCATGTTTTCCTGATTTCTTCATGTTCAGAAAAAGTTCTTATAAAGGAAGGGTCTCATCATCACAACTTTAATTTGGGCAACTTCTCAGGAACAACCTCAGGAAACACTGGTTATTCCGTAAATCCTTGGGGGAAGCCTGAAAGCCTGTAGACCGGTCAGTGTTTGTAGACTCCAGTGCTGTAACTTGCTAAGTTGGGCAGTTTATTTCTCTGCTGCCTTACATTGCCATGAAGTCTTTTATGTGATAGCAAAGCCGGGGTGAAGCATTGCCGGGGCGATCTCCCTGTAAATTACTTCACAAGGTTCAGGGCATGGGAGAATCAGAATCAGAAATCAGAATCAGAAATATGCTTTATATTTGTTTCTCACTAATTGCTTTTCTAACACACCGTGATTTTCAGTTCACATTTTGTCTCTCCCTTTTATACTGCCTAATTTGCCATTTTTTTTCCTGTTCTTCCACTGCAGAAAAGCAGCAAGCTATTCACCCACACATGATCACAGACACACTGTTGTCTTGCTGCAAAACAAAATGTTATGTTAAACCAAGGGATGTCTGTGGTGACTCTCACGTATCTTTATCTTTAAAGCACATCACGGACTAAGCGGTGCTGCTGCCACTGCCTGCTATGTTATTAATGCTGCTCTAATTAGGCCAATCAGTTTTAATTAGTATACTGTCATGTAACAATCTCATAAAATACTTTGTGTAAGAAAATTGATCTGGCTCTAATGCTAATTAGTTTGCTTGACTCCCTACCATATAAATGGGAATTGATTGCTTCCCTTCAACCCCTCCTTCTTTCCTTTTCAGTAATTCTCCCATAAACTCTGTATGCTCTTCTTTTTTCTTCCATGATTTTTTTTTTTTTTTAGTGTCCCTGTGTCTTCTTCAATTAATTCTGCCCGTAACCCCATCTCTAGTGTTACCTGAAAAGAACGGGGCTTTATCACTTGTCAGAGAGAGCCTTCCTCAGTTAAATTTTTTCCTCTCAGGAATTTGCCAGATCAGAGACCCATAATCCTAAGGACTGTCTCAGAACTAAAGCTGACAGGGTTAGGCCCAGGTCAGCCCACTTGTAAATCAAAGCCAGTAAGGAGCTAAGGCTGCGGCTGGAATCGGGGATTTATAAAGACAGTAGCATTTACATTACAAAAAAAGTATTTTGTTGGCTTTCACATGGAATTTGTTTACTGCTAGTAAACTGCAGAAGACTGAAACAATAAGGTTAATAAATGGGAGAGCGAGCAACACATAAATCAAGTACTCCTTGCTGCTTTTAAAAGCTCTTTAAAATTGGGTTTAATTTGGTTAACTGTGAACATAGCAATAATGCGTAAAAAGTCCAAAATTTCTGGCTATGTAAATTTACAGCATTGTTCCGGTTCAGTTATGCTGTCTGGCTTTTAATATAAATTAAATTAGCAGGCAGAGACAAAGCTGACTGCTAAAATTTTGCCCTGTTTTGTTCTGTCTTTCAATAATAATGAAAATCACCTCTTTGGGATATTTATAGGAAAAAAAAAAAACCCAAAAGATGAAATGAAAAAGTTGTCTTTTTCATTTTCCTTTATATTATTTTGACACGTTGGCTAAAACTGGTATGGAGTTATGTGCCAAAGCATATCTAGGTATCATGAGTAACAGTGGATCTAGAATTGATGTAAGCAGTCTGATGTGCCATGTTGTTTTTTCGTATGGGTGTTCATGCCTGGATGTCTCCAGGCCCTTCTCTTGTTATCAGGTATCTCCACTCTGGGAATGGTATTTGTGACTTACCATTAACATCTGAAAATTACACAGCAGGTGCCATGCACATGAGTGCAGGAAAGATGTCTTTGCAGTGTCCCGAGCGCATGTGTATTGTTCTTTGCTTGCTTTTGCTAGAAGCAGACTCTCTTGCAGTTAGTATTTGCAAAGGCAAATATCTTAAGCTCAGCTACATGATTATGTTATATCTGTATGTAGATAAGTCTGTCTCCGAAGGACCTTTTTAGTGCATTAGCCACGCACACATGCATGATTCATGTCTTTTCCTGGCCAGTTGTATAACTGTTTCTGCTGTTGCAGTACAGATGATGGGAATGATGCAGGAGAAGACTCTCTGGTTATTGAGTGATCTGTCACTGTCCGTTTTTGCTTATAGTGACATTTGTCACGTTCAAAGGTGAAGTTCTCCTCCTACTTCTTAACGAAACGAAAATCTAAAGGCTGATATAATTTGATGAATGTGTCTGTGTCAGAGAAATACTCAGAGACATTATGTATGATGTCAAATTATATTTTTGTGCAATTTATTAATTTAGGGAATATATACTTTCTTAGTCTTCAACTAGTTCTTGGTTCATTAAAAGTTGTTGTTTTTTTTTTTTTTTAACCTGCAACTACCTGCTAAGAAATATTGCTGCTTCTTTTAGCTCTTTGAAAGTAATATCAAATATAAGTGCATGTATGAATGTGTGTTTCCTTACCTGGGTTCCTGAAACACTTTCAGCCATTTAAAAAGAAGGAATTCTTAATTTACTTTTACTGGAGATAGTTCTAAAATGTGTGCTCACTGACAGCTGAAAATAAAGGACCTGTCTGAACTTGGTTAAAATCAATTTTTATTATTTGTAACAACAGACTGGGCCATGACAGTATTTCTTTAATAATTACTGTCTCATCAGTATTACATTTCTTTTCAAGTTCCAACAAAGTTGCTGAAGGAGCAATCCGGAAAAACCCTTGTTAGCATGAAATGTCCAAAACAGTTGTTACTAAGTTGATTTGATTACATCAGGATCTTGATTTCCCCTCCATCAGGACACATCTCCATTTCCTACAGGGTCTGAGGGGTGATTATCAATTCCCAGCACACTCCTCCTCTGGATATTCAAATCCCTTTAAGGGAGATGCTGAAAATACACTGGTTTATATCAGTTTGCAAATTACGCGATGACACTAAGGGTGAGAGGTACAACGTCTCTAGTTGTAAAAGGGCAGGGCCATACTGAGAATTTTCCTATTCATTGCAGTTTGTGATTAAAATTCTCCACACCCAGTTTGTCCAGCAGGGAAAGCTTGACTTCTCTAACCAAAGGCTGACCAGAAATCTCTGGGTACTGGAAAATTTGCCAAAACACACAGACACATACATGAAGATTCTAAGCAATTATCTCCAGCTTCTAATGTTAACCTTGTCTGTATTTTGACATAGATGAAGTCTTGGCCCCTTAAAAAGCCATATTTTTAAACCTTTGAAAATTGGTTATGTTAAGGTCATCAACTGCTTCTTGTAGATCTTAGACCATAGTATCACAGAAGTCTAGATGCCAGCGGTCTCTTGCCGGTGGAAGTAACTGCGTATCCTCTCCCCGCATGTTTACCTGTCCACTTCTTCCTGTCCTGGACCCTCTCGCAGAGGGCTGCTGCAGGCTTTCCAACACCTGACATGTTTCATCCCAGAGGTGTTCCAGTGTTGCGAGATATGTCCAAGAAAGGTCAGATTTGCCAACTATTGCTAAACGTAACTCTTATCTGTACGAAAAAAAGTGTAAAACTTGGGCACCACTGTGAGGTAGCTGTCAGCAAATTTTGATTTTGACCACAGGATATCATTAAAAAATATTTTCCCTGCTGTGCCATATGAGGCTTAATTAAATATTTGTTCAAACAGTCTTGAGTTTCCCCAAATGAAAGGATGCGGTAGGAATATATTAGTATAATTTGTATACATGAACCTCTGAAATTCTCCACTTGTCAGAAGTAAAAATCTGGCCTTTAAAGGTGTTTTCGTCAGGGCCTGCACTGAGATCACAGACGTCACCAGAGCATGCCTGGATTACATGGAAGTTGTAATAAGCAAGTGCTTTCTGCTGCTGGCATATATTTCTCTACTGGGGTTGCACCCAGACTAACCTTTGGGCAACTTCTGAATTCTGGTCCGGAGCTCTGCTCTATGTCGTGGGCCCATCTCCCATCACGGGGGAAGAAGATTGTTTTCTTCATGGCCTTGCGCTCCATGTAATCTTCCAGCCTGTTTTCCTTGTGTGACCCTGTACTGTCACTAACAAATCTGTTTCCACAGATATGCTGGTGTACCCATGAGATCCATCTAGCATAGGAGCAAAGCCACGGATTCGTGTCATCTCTCACGCAAATAAAAAGAGCAAAGGTAGAAAGTACTGGAAGAAGGAAAGGGTAGCCTCCAACCTACAGATGCATACATATATATATGTGTATAAATTATACATATGTGTTCACACACACTTTTTTAATGAAAGCAAATCAGGAGGGGGCAGGAATTATTTTTTTTTAATAGAAAAATACTGTGCTATTATTCTGAATTTTAGGGTGCTCAGAGCTAGTGAGGTTTTTTGTTAGTGACTGAATATTCTAAGTTGCACAAGAGTGATTTGTCACAAATATTTTATTTGAAAATTTGTCTCATAGCAAAACAAATAGTTATTCCAACTTCTCAGTTGCAATAATGTATGGTTTTGGTTTTTTTTTTCTCTAAAATATTTTATTCACTAAGACCCTTTTAAAATAAGGAATGAGCTTATGATGAAGTGAAATTAATCTAAAGCACATTTGCCCAGAATAGGGCAGGAAAAAAAAAGGCCGGGGGGGGGGGGGGGGGGGAGAAAGTAAAAACTTGGGCTAACATTCAACAACGCTGATGTTGTGACAAAGATACGGTGACTGACTCTTTGAATACAGATGTTAGATTGAGGAGGATGCTAAATTCCGTTAGCTTGAAAATAACCTGCAAGTGTCATGTGCCTGAAGCTCCCTTTAGCTCCAGATTGACCGCTGGTAGTATTTTCTATATATAATCTCAAATATCTATCTAATCTTTCTATCTAATGGATACAGCAAAAATTCCACTGCCAGCTGGCAAAACACGTCATATCTCCTGATGGCAATGTCATTAAAGGGTCATATTTAGAGTTATGATATACCTGTGAACTATGACTTTATCAAAACGTGAAAGGGCTTGTGCAGAATCCTAAACAACAGAACAGCTGAGCACAAATGAATTTGCTGCCTTTGTGATGTCTGGCTGGGTCATCGCTGATGTCATAATTCTACCATTCAATGAAATATTTATAAGTTTTGAGATCAAATAGGGGACCAGAGCAGAACAGTCCATCGATGGGGATTCAGATTGGTCCTTGGATACGTAGATGCTGAGGGGAAAGGGGCAGAGGGTCTTCCATGCTGTAGAGCTAATGCACTGCCAAAGGGCTGAATCCATCAGTGGCTTTTGTCAGCCTGAATCCCTCCGCTGCCTGCACCAGGATGCCGAACGTGCCTGGAAAAGGGATGTGAATGTCAATTTTATAAAAGAAAGTGGAGATAAAAGAAAATTGGTTTAAAACCAGCATCTGAACAAATGGGAATAAGGTGGCTACTTCATTTTGAAGAGAAGTAGTTGCTGTTTCTCCAACTTCAGGAGGGAGCTGAGTTGCTTAAAATGGAGGAGAGCGGTTTACAGAAGAAAGGGGCAAATGGGAATAAATTGCTGCTTTGGAAAGTGCAAAACATTTGTATTGTTACTGTAGTGGGAAGGCCAGGGAGCAAGCAGATTGCTCTGCTCTGTTGCTGATTTTATTTCACCCTTTCTTCAATAAGGAAAAATTGCTGTTAGGAGCAATATCAGTAGTTGCTGTAGCTGGCACATAAAATGTCTTTGCTTTTTTCAGTTTTGATTCACGATAAGCTGGGTTAGAGGTAATACTGATAAAGGTCTTTGTGCTGGTTTTGGCTGGGGTAGAGTTAGTTTTCTTCATAGTAATTAGTATGGGGCTATGGTTTGGATTTGTGCTGAAAACACAGGGATGTTTTCGTTGTTGCTGAGCAGTGCTTACACAGCGTCAAGGCCTTTTCTGCTTCTCACCCCACCCCACCAGCGAGCAGGCTGGGGGTACACAAGGAGTTGGGAGGGGACACAGCTGGGACAGCTGACCCCAACTGACCTCAGGGATGTTCCACACCATATGACATCTTGCTCAGCATATAAAGCTGGGGGAAGAAGAAGGAAGGGGGGGATGTTTGGAGTGATGGTGTTTGTCTTCCCAAGTCACCGTTATGCATGACGGAGCCCTGCTTTCCTGGAGATGGCTGAACACCTGCCTGCCGGTGGGAAGGGGTGAATGAATTCCTCGTTTTGCTTTGCTTGCATGCGCGGCTTGCGTGCATGGCTTTTGCTTAACCTATTAAACTGCCTTTATCTCAACCCACAAGTTTTCTCACTTTTACTCTTCTGATTCTCTCCCCCATCCCACCGGTGGGGAGTGAGCGAGTGGCTGTGTGGGGTGTTGGTGGCGGCTGGGTTTAAACCATGACAGTCTTGAGAAAAGGAAATTGGAAACTTTGGAGGCAGTTTGAGTCCATATCTTGCTGGGAACTGACCTCCAGGCTTTGGGGCAGTTGCACTGCACAGATGGCATTTTCCATCTGAAATCACCTACTGTGGAGGCAAGGATCTGGAGACACGTCCTGTAGCTTGCAGCTTGTGGCTGAAATCAGTTAAGCTCTTTTCTTGGTTTCTCAGAGCACAGAGAGTTTATATTTAGTAAGTTTAGACAGACTCTGATTTAATGAGAGGGAGAATCTTATGCTGTAACTGTGCTGCAGCCAGGTTTTTTTCATGGTTTTGGCATAAGTTGTTTCCTTCTCCCGGCTGCATATTCTGGTCTCTAGGATGCAACGTGCCCCCATGTCAGTCGAGTTAACTTCTTGTGGGCTGTCCTATTAAATATGTCAAGAAAATGGCCTTTGATCCAAACAAAACAATTCTGCCTAAAGAGTTGTTTTTCAGCCTGGGTCATTTAATTAACCTGATTTAAAACAGGTCGTAGCAGCACAACTCAAGGGGTGATACAGTGCTGAATAGGGCCATGAATGAGTAGCCAAGGGAAAGTAGTCTTAATTAAAGCTAATTAAGGCTTAAACTAGTCTTATTACTACAGCTCCTATGTCATGAATGGAAAACAGATCACTGGCAGTTTCTGTAACTTTGACCATGAACTAACTAAAGACAACTTCGCTCTCGAGTCCTGCGTGTCCAGCATCCTCCATGAACACTCAGCTCACTCAGTGTAAGGAAAGACAGTAATCTCACTGGTACAGCTCAGTGTACCTTGGACCAACAGCATCCTCTTAGCGTGTTCAAAATTCACTCCAGGTCTTTAATGAGACAAAGAAAGTGAACAGAGTGGCAATTTTTCTCCATGCTTGCATAATTTACTCTCATTCAGCATGCTCTTTTTGTATTCATATCCCTTTCATTGTTTCCATTCTGGGTTTATTCAGTTCAATCTTTTATTTAATCAGGTACACTAACCCTTGAAGGTTTTTCTTTTTATACCAAGGTAGCCTCATTCACATTGCAATCAACTTTCACTGAATTTGGCATTTGTTGAATGTTAAAAGTAAAGATTACTATGATCTTAATATGACTATTTAATATTTTAGCTAAAAATTCAGATGTCACTTTTGCCATTATAGTTAGGGCATGGATGCGTAACCAATAGTTAACTGGATTCCTGTATGTTTGTATTTCACAATAGGGAAAAAATAACAAAAGTTCCATATATATTGTACAGCTCTTCCCCAATAAACGTCATGCAGACAAACTTAAATGTTTGTATGCAGGCCTTCTGACTGCCATTTGTCCCAAAAATGATGAATACCTAGAGTACTGGTAATAAAATGCCAAAGTTATAAAGGACATTTTTTTTATGAAAATGTGTTTGGAAGAGCAGAATAAATTGCGTCCTCGTGGTTATAATTGGAAAAAGACTGCATCTATTATTACTTTAAAATTTGCTAGACAATCTGGGGTTTTGCTGCCTAGTAAGATAGAACATTAAAAGCAATTCTTTTATCAAAGAGTGAAGAAATATGTCTTACCCGTCTACATTTTCAGTTGGTCAATGCCAGAATGTGAGATATGTGTACAAAACCATACCTAGGTACCATGATACACATATCTATATAGGAAAAAAGGAAAAGAGAGAGTGCCTGGTCTAAAACATATGTGACTCAGAGGCTCACATTTCCTTCAGCTGCATTAGGATGTGGATTACAGGCCTTTTGACACGACCTCACAACTTTTCTGACACCTAAATGTGGCACTGCTTCGGTGCTTCACATATGGCCATCATCAGACATGGAAGCAGTCCTGTGTACTTCACTGGTGTTGCCTGCCCGCCCCCTTTATTTCTTTGAACTGCGGTAAGCCCCTTGCTGAAATAGAAGTATATGCACTTTAATTTCTTTTATATATTCCTTTCTAGGCAATCTTGTAAAGATGAGTCTCAAAGCCATACTGTGCCTGGGAAGGGGTCCCACTGCAGATGGTCAGTATTTAAGGCCAGAGAGAATGGGGCCTAAGCCAGGGAGATCGCTCCAGGTTTTACAATGAACTTGATATGCATGAACATTCAAGTGCAGCTTACGCTCCTCCCCAGCTTCAGTGCACTGACAGCGGGGAATGATCTGGTCCCTTTGGTTGCAGACCAGTTGTATAATATGGATCTTCTCAACAGATCAGATAAAACTGAAAGCTTCTTGTGTCAACTCTCTCATGCTTGAGCAAAAGTTTAAACATCCTGTTGTTTGGCACTACCCCATA
>NW_008824791.1:2586982-2611423 GCF_000699105.1 Pygoscelis adeliae
TCCCTCATATGAGGGAGATTCCCCATTATTAAAGGGTTTGCTTTACTTTATTTCTGTCTCTGTTTTTTCCCCAGCTTTAGATTTATGAGCCATTGTAAGCTTTTCTGACTGCTTCTGAAAAGGATTCATGTCTGCTTGTGCTCACAGCATCCACCAAATCACTCATTTCACAACGTTCATTTCTTTCACTAGATGGGTATTCTTCATTTTTTGTACATCCCTCACACTTCACTGCAGTAATTCCAAGGATTTTGCAGTCTCAAACAAGAAGAATATATTTTATTTGTTGTTGTTTTGAAATGTGGATTCAATCAGTTCTGGCCCTATTTTCTTTGTCACCACAACATGAAAAACAGTGAAAGGCACCTGCACATTAAAAAGAAGGCTAATTTTCAGGTTCTAATTTTTTGGAATACTTGTTTTTTGCCTTGAGAAAGAAGGACGGATTAACTGACCTAATGATGTTTCTTCCAGCTCTGTTTTCTATGCTTCTGTGATTAACTGAATGTTGGTGGGGAAAAATACATTTTATTTTTATATCAGATGCTTGGCATTCAGCATTTTTTTTTTTTTTTTAATTCTTTGCAGTTTAGCCAATTGACTTGCATTTTGTTTCATGGTGAAGATCTTCCTTTGAACGTAAGCTCTGGTTGTGAGGCATTGGTTTTTCAGCAATGTTAGATGATGGTGACAAATAGATGCATTTAAAATATCGCTTATGTAGAGAAAATCTGCACAAAACCCCATCTTTTTTCTTGGAGAAAACAGAGCAGATATTCAGCTTTTCCCTTAGGCTCCTCTGTCTAGATTTGGGAAGACCACAGCCTTTCCGGTGTCAATCTGTTTCCTTATATGGGAGATGGGAGACCCCCAGAGAGATACACATCTCAGAAGACTCTTAACTATTTAATATTCCCTCTGATCTCTAAGTTAGTAGCCAGATAGCATTACCTTGCATTTTCCTTTGAAGCAGACACGTGATGATTTTTCTCTTCAGTCTTTTGGGTGTGACTTGATTGCTGAGCTTGGCGTATCCTTTCTCTAGGAAAATGACATCTGCAGCAGTGGGTGAAAGACCCATCTATCCGAGTTTCCCATCCCTGCCAATGGCCTGTGCCAGGTGCCTGGGGAGAGGATGCAAGAAATGAATCACGTCTTTCCCCTGACATCTCTCTCCCTGTTTCCCCCAGTTAACAGAAATGATTGTTACATCCCCATTTTCTTTCAACAGCCCACAGTAAAAGTTATATCAGGTGTTCATGTTTGTTGCGTCTGTATTTATGATGTTATGTTGCAAACGCCCCCTTAAGATACTGGATTTTTGATTTCTGGGTGTGATCCTTGTGGATGTTACTTTGGTAGCTTAAGTGCCAGAAGCTTGGCATAACAAAACATTAGAGGTCATCTATCTCAGCCCCCAGTAGTACTATGCTGTTTTCTGTTATATACCCTTTGGGCATGAGAATTTTGGGGCACTCTTTTTAGAAAGAGTTTCTTGAGGGGCTCTGCACCATTTCTATTGACAGACTTCTCTGCATCTCACTGTTAGAAATTACTTGATGCTGATTTTTTTTTTTCCCCTGGCTTTGATTTCATCCACTTTATCTTCATTGCAAACCTTTCCTTTTTTCATGCTTACTGAAAAACAGCTGTCATATAACCTAACAGGTTATCAAGCCAGTTCACTTTATTTTCAGTTTTCTCCTAATTCATCTTTTCAAGCTCATTAATTGTGTATTGGGCTTCTGTTTTTTTCACCCACTTCAGGTCTCCTGTGTGAAAGGACCCAGAATTCAATGTAGTGTCTTACACCTGGGTTCACCAGTGTCCCCTAAAGAGTCCAGGAGTGCTGTACATTCACAAACAGAATTGGGATGCTCAGGACTTGTCCAGAGAGTGCAAGCGTCTTCCTAAGCATCTGAGTTGTGTGGGGTAGGAAGCTCTTACTTCTTTTTCTCTTTGTTTTAATGACTGCTCAATTGCAAACTTATTTTAAATTTCTTCTCTACTACTGCCCTAGATTATTTTTTTAAGCAAATCTACCTTACTCATGCCCTATACTTTCATTTTGTTTCAAATTTACCTTCTAAATAGGCATATTGATATATTCTACAAAAAACATTTTTTCAGGATGCATACAATATATTATTTTTTCAGCTACAAATACTGCCCTAGTTTTTGGTATCACCTGCAAATGAAATTAATGTGATTTTTGCACTCTCCCTGTCCTACAAGTGACGTTATAAAGCTGTTTCTGCAGGGAGAGTCAGTGAATACATTCTTGCAACTTAATTTCTTGCTGTTTTACAGTTACTGTTCCACTTAGGGTTCTTCGGGCGGTTTTCAGTTTTGGACTTAAGTTGGTTTGAAATAGCCTTTCAGTAAAGGTTCTGTGATGCATTAGTGAGGGGGAGGGTAATTACATCCTCTTCGCTTCTTTTCCAGCTAGTTTTGTCATTCCCTTTACCAGGTCGTCCTTATTGTGTTCAGCGGAACTGCCCCTCTGGTCTTCAAAAACATCCACAGCTTAGTCCCTACACCTCTGATCTGTGCAGATCTTGACACGTGCCTCTGCGGTCTGCTGTAAGGCAAAAGAAAAAGAGGAAGAAAAGGAATAGCTGTCTAAGATGTGACAGCGCTAAGTTCTGTCATATCCGTGAGGGTAATGACCTTGTGAAGGTTGTCTGTGTTTTTATTTGGGACTGGGTGATGCAGCTGGGCGATTGTTTGATACTAAATGAGCCAGTAAGGTACCTTTCTTTCAGTGAGACTTTGCAAGCTCTATTAATCCTACTTTTAGAGGCAGAAATTTCTAAATCTTCCAGGCCATATGTTAAGCTTACAATCTCGTTTGTTATCACTCACAACAGGTCTACTTAATATTCTTTTACTATATGGTACATATGTGAAAACTGCTATTGCTGGAAAGATGAGATGGTGTTATACGCCAACAGTGCTTCGCTTTGTTTTATTAGGAGATCTCTAACTACTGTGCAGTGACCAGTGCATGAGGAAGTTTGCATTTAAAATAATGGATTCATGAAGTATAAAGAAAAGGTTTTCCTTTGCATACAGATTTACCAGAAAGGAATTTATTTTGTTTGGTGGCCACAGTTGTATTATATTGCCATTACAAAGCAGCTACTGAATCAGACATTTCTGAGATTTTTGTAACTTGATTAAGCTTATGCCCTAATTAAAGAAATCTGCCAGTTTTTTTGCAGCTATTACACTAATGTTTGTGAAATGTGTTTCCCCAATCTGTTACTGAATCACTTTCTTACACAAATGTAACTCTCAGGTGTGCTGCTACACTGGTGCTTTTAATTGTGTTTTATTTACTGTGCTCCAGAATTACCATTTTGCTTTCATCAACACCTATGGGTAATTTAATATGTGCAAACTAAATTTGTTAAGATCAAAGCACTAACCGTGGTGCTTGTTCCATGCCTTCATTTCTATGGCAGTTAAAACCTTTAGGTTAAACATATGTTGACATACCTTCTGACTGTATCTTCTGGAGGAAAACGATGTCTTTCCCTTATTGGTAGGTTGCAAGCTATTTCATTTCTCTAAAGATCAGGTTACGAGATCTCCTTACCTGTTCAGTAGAAAATGAAGATAATGGTATTTACTATTAGCAGAGTGTAAAGATCATATGAGGTGATGTAAGAAACAGCTATGGAAAAGAATCCTTTCCCTTTGCTATACAGTCTGAAAACTTGCTTGTGCTCCAAGTGTAGTACGTAGAGTTTACCAGCTGTGAGTGGTCCCCTCGGAACCAGTGATGCTACTTAAGGTAGAAAGCACTAGAACAAGCAGAAAATGATGCAAAATTGGCTAGCTGATACACTGATAAAAGTAAGATGGGATGCAGCAAAACTCAATGCTCTTGTGCCAGTGCTATAATACTGAATATTTTAAGTGAGACTGATTTACCCTCCTGCATAGCCTGTTGACTTGCTGAATGAAGGTAAATTAAACTCTACTGCATGCAAGTGGTTCCTATTCCCCAGCTATTTGTCATGTGCTTGATGCTGTTGTCTTTGCTGAAGGAGTGGCTACTTAAAGGAGATGTTGGATTTCATTGCTGAGACTAATCCAGGTGTTTGAAAGTCAGTAGTTTGGGGTATGTGCACACCAAAGGGTACTTGAGAGTCTGTGGGCATATTGAAAGCGAAATGCTTTTGGATGTGCTGGAAAATAATTTAGTGAATGACAGGTCCAGAGCAATGGCACTGTGTATGAGCAGTCAGCTGCGAAAAAGAAAGCCTGGTTACAGGAATCATAAATGAGAATAACTGTTTGACTTGAGGAGAACAAAATGAGCTGAAAAAACAGCCCAGAAATACAGTCAGAAATAAAGGGAGCCAGCTTGGACTTGCTAATAGTTCTGTCTTCAGCAAAAACTCTTAAGCTCATACTCCCAAAGGAGAGAAAATAATAAAAAAGTAAAACCTAAGATTCTGGATGGCAAGCAGAATGCTATAGCTGCCTGGGAATGGGAGAAGAAAAAAGCAGGCACTGGGGAGGTTCAGCATCTCGGCTGCCAAGAGCAAAACAGAACTAGCTGTTCTGTTGGTACAGCAGACTAGAGTTCTATTATACACAGAGAAAATGAACCTAACAAAGACACAGGCCCGTAGATGAGAGGGAGAGCTGCCAGGACAATGAAAGAAGGTAGCTATTTGGCTGTGATACAGATTTTCTTTTGATTGTCACTGGAAAACATACCCTGACTGACGTGGAACATAAGTCCTTTCTGTAAAGACATTAACGTGACATTTGCTGGAAAACTTGGAGGGTTGAATGCTATCCACACCTACCAGCTGTGTTGCGAAGGGAGCAATGCCTTCTGTTTTACATACGGCTGCCCAGTGCCCAGTTTGCCATTAAGAGGGGAAATACTTTGTCTTTGGCTGGTACTGAACAAGGTTTCACAGGCCTTGGACAAATTGAACATTATTTGAAACCGTGCATTCATCTGCCGGCTGCTGTTCCTTGTGCCTGTTTCTCTTATGTTCATTGAAGTCCTTCTTGGAAACTTCTTGCCAGTGGTCATAGCTTGCACTTTCCTGTTTGTGGTTTGTTGCTCTATCAGACTGGAGCGTTTGAATACCTGTTGTGATGTTTTCAAAACGCTGCAATTCAGTTATGAGTCGTAACCCATGAAGTCCCTTACAGTGAAGTTCTTGGAAAATATTTTAATGCAATTTCATTGAATTAGCAATATGAGTACGAAGCAGCAGGTGTAATGGAGTACTGGTTTGCTGTTCATCAAGTTCCCAGGGACCTTCTGAGGTTCATTCCAACCTGATTTATCCTTTGGTCCTGAGTTTCTAGTCATACTCCTATATAGGACATCTTCCTCAGCTTGGTATCATTGGAAAGGAGTGGGCTGTCCTTGTGGCCATGGAACAAGAGACAAGTTTTATCTGAGTTCCCTTCTTCATGCATTTGACAACACAGGTGCTGCCTTATTTTTTTAAAAACAAAGGGGGGGGGGAGAGAAAAAGAGAAAAAGCAAAGTGCAAAAGCTCTACTGTGTAAAAAGTATGAGAGCCTTTCAGTCTCTCCACTAATCTCCATTCAGTAGTGCGGAGCATGTAGCTCTGTTAAAGGCATGACTCTGATTGCTAAGTACTGCAAAAGATCCGCTCCATCCTCATCCATTGAGGGCTTGGATTTTTTGGGAAGCTGTTTGCTTAGCTTCTGCAGCACAGGACACAGCTAGTGTTGCTCTGAAGTGAGGATGTCTGGTCACGGATGAAACAACACCAACCGGCTGATGTTTAGTCCTCTGGGACTAGGGGATATTCATATTGATGCAGACCTGTCTCCTCAGTACAAGCCAGCATCAACTCTCAATTTCAGCCTCAGGTTGACATGGATAGATGGCAGCATCTTTGAAGGCTGAGATCACAACAGTATCACCAAAACCAGAGCTTTGTAGCTGCCAGGGCCAACCAGAAAGCTAAAGAATATTCAACTTGTTGGAACATCAGTAGTGCTCAGGTTTTTCAGGGCTTAATTCTGGGTTTTCCAGCCTTGTGACTGGGAAGTTTTAGTGGCGTATCTGTGTCAGTTGGAAGATTTTAAATTATTTTTGTAACTGACTTAACTGCATCAGTAAAAGCCCTATATGTGGCTGCAGTTAAAACAACATAAAACATGCATTATGCTGTAATAGCTCATTTCACTTTCTATATCGACTTGTGTTGATGTAGGACTATTTACATCAATTTGAGTTTGCCCTTTTGGAGGGCAGGAGAAGAGAGAAGCAGGAATATTGCTTTAAGTCCGATGGCTTATTTAAAGTCAACCCTTCCTCCTTATCCCTCAAACTCTCTCATCTTCCTAAAAACAATACTGCAGGTGCTGCATTAGAAACTCATTAATGTATCAGCCACATTTAAAAAACAAACCCAAATAGCTAGGCAATTGATTATTCTTTGGGGCATCTCCCAGCAAGTCGAGCAGCTCCCATAACTCATCCTGCTGACAGGTCTCATTGACTTTGTTTAGCAAATATAAATCAATTTCACCCAAGCATTTTGCCAAAGAACCTACCAGTCTAATGTGCTAATAATGTCTGTCTGGATTTAAATATAAGAGTAAAGCCAAAAAAGCTGTAAAAATGCTACAAAAGCCTTGATGGCAAAACCAGTATAAAGCCTTTGCATAATTACTTCTGTGCTAAGCCTTTGTCGTATTAAAAATGTTGAGCACACATGCTCACAGCCGCACAAATACTCGCAACCTTATCCAGTAGGATGATATGAACACAAAAGCTGAACACAAACCGAGCCCCCACATGAGTGCAGAGTAGGTGAAGTTCATTACAACAGCCCAAATCATCTGTACTGCCTTCTTTTATGAAGAGCACAAAGGCAATTCACTCATTTGGGCTGCTGGTGGACACCAGCAGAGAGAAAGGGTAACAGCATAATCTGTTGGGGTGTTGGTTTGGCAGACGGTGGGTTGTGTTTCCATGTGGAAGCTGCCAAGTCCTGACTGAGTCCAGATTTCAGACTTCAGTCTCCACCATTGGCAGCAAACAAGGATTCCTGTGAAGGGAATATTTGCAAAGGGCCAAATGCTGTGTCAAGAGTATCTCTTATATGTCCGTGTCCTGGTTTCAGCAGGGATAGAGTTAATTTCCTTCCTAGTAGCTGGTACAGTGCTGTGCTTTGGATTTAGGGTGAGAACAATGTTGATAACACATTGATGTTTTCAGTTGTTGCTAGGTAGTGTTTATACTAGTCAAGGACTTTCCAACTTCCCATGCTCTACCAACTGAGAAGGCTGGAGGTGCACAAGAAGCGGGGAGGGGGCACAGCCAGGACAGCTGACCCAAACTGGCCAATGGGATATCCCATACCATGTGACATTCCATACCATGTGACATCATGCTCAGTATAAAAGCTGGGGGAAGAAGAAGGAAGGGGGGAATGTTTGGAGTGGTGCTGTTTGTCTTCCCAAGTCACCGTTACGCATGTGGAAGCTGCCAAGTCCTGACTGAGTCCAGATTTCAGACTTCAGTCTCCGCCATTGGCAGCAAACAAGGATTCCTGTGAAGGGAATATTTGCAAAGGGCCAAAAGCTGTGTCAAGATTGTCTCTTATATGTCCGTCATTATAGCTCCTGTGTGTTATAGACAAATATTGTACCACAACTAGTGAAAGGAATATAGACACCTTTATAAATCATAGCTTAGTATTTAAAATAATTGCTTCTCCCACCATCCAAAAAAACCCCCCAAAACCTGGGAAACTTCCTAAAGAAATGTAGTTGGCAAACTAAGGCAAGAATGTAGGAAGTCCTGCTTGGCTGGAAATGGGTTGCTTTCTTGGACCAGAGCGTGAGTAAGGGAAGAAAGTGAGGCAATTCCATAGAGTTGTACCTCAATTTGAGAAGGTGATCTAGATGTAGATGAAATTTTAAAGTCTATGTTGCTGTATTGCCCTGATAACTTGCTCTAGGAGTTGGATGCTATTCTTGGTGGCTGATATTTGTGCATTGACTATACTCTGTAATGCTGCCTTCTGTCTGTTAAGAGACCCAGTGTCATGAGACAGTTCAGCCAGAAGAGTCTTAGCTTTAAGAGAATTACACAGAATTTGCTTGGGGGTTGTCTGTCCCTACAGTCTTGTCTTTTATAAAGTAGACTTCATGCAGGACTGAGACCCTGTTTGTCTGAGAGCATATGGTAGAGCTGATCACCTGGGTCAAAATTTTGCAAATAATGTATTAATATGACACTTAACATAAAACCATTTTTGTGGTTCTTTATTCCTGCCACAATAAATGACTGCTGAAACATCACCGTAAAGATTTAATTTCGATAAGTAGAGTCTTGTTTTCTTTCCCCATCTCAATGGCTGTGTAAATTGCAAAAAATTGGAATCAAGTCATCATCCTTTTAACAAAATTTACCACAAAAAAGATCCAAAATGTAAAATCATTACTGGAAGCAAACACATACATGCACCCCACCCCCAGACTTTGGTGTTGCTTAGTGTTAACTGTATTAACATATGAGGAATAACTGATTCCCACTTCACTCAAGGTAAAAAAATATGCCTGGCCTTTCAAATAAGTGTGTCAGCTCTGTCACTCACCTGAAAAAAACGGGATGCCTCATTCCAGACTGTCTGGGGCAAAGGGCATTAAAACCTTCTTGTTTCATTTGTCTTGCTTTAATGACTTTGTATGTTCAGTATGCAGTTGCGTTTTCTATTGCTGGGGAGATTTGGATTTGTAGCAGCAGGGCTGGGAACTGTCCTGGTTTCGGCAGGGATAGAGTTGATTTCCTTCCTAGTAGCTGGTACAGTGCTGTGTGTTGGATTTAGGATGGGAACAAAATTGATAAGGCACTGATGTTTTTAGTTGTTGCTAGGCAGTGCTTACACTAGCCAAGGACTTTTCAGCTTCCCATGCTCTACTGACTGAGAAGGCTGGAGGTGCACAAGAAGCTGGGAGGGGGCACAGCCAGGGCAGCTGACCCAAACTGGCCACAGGGATATTCCATACCATGTGACGTCATGCTCAGTATATAAAGCTGGGGGAAGAAGAAGGAAGGGGGGGATGTTTGGAGTGATGGTGTTTGTCTTCCCAAGTAACCGTTATGCGTGATGGAGCCCTGCTTTCCTGGAGATGGCTGAACACCTGCCTGCCCATGGGAAGTAGTGAATGAATTCCTGGTTTTGCTTTGCTTGCGTGCGCGGCTTTTGCTTTACCTATTAAACAGTTTTTATCTCAACCCACGAGTTTTCTCACTTTTACCCTTCCGATTCTCTCCCCCATCCCACCATGGGGGAGTGAGCGAGCGGCTGCGTGGTGCTCAGTTGCCGGCTGAGGTTAAACCACGACAGGAACGCAGGCTGTGCCATGGGGATGAAAGCACTGGCTGGAATTAAGTGGAAAAAGTAGTGACTATGATGCTCGCCTGGAATTTTAGTGGAAACTTGAGAGAGGACAGTTGTATTTCTCACTTCAGGAGAACATCCCAGCCACTGGGCTACAATAAGGCTGGAATGATGAGGAGGGGGGAGAATGTAAATGGGCTTGCAACTTTCTGTCCATCCTGTTGAGGCTGGACTGCTAAATAGAAGGTATGTAAACCATTTTGATCCAAAGAGAGAAAGTGTTGAAAGTAAACAAACAACAACAAAAAAAGTAAACACAGCCTAAATACCTTATAAAAATCTGTTCTTCAGTCCCTTGCCTGGAGAATAAAGGTGATACGGTCTGTGTGGAAGTACTGTAAGGATGTATCTCTGTCCTCAGAACAAACAGTGGGTTCTGTCATGGGAGAAAGAAGTGCTAGAATTAACCCTTCACAGAGATGCCTGCCTCCTATTTTCCTTACAGACAGCCAATGCTTGCTGATCCACTTTTGCTGGCACCCTGTTTTAGTGCTCCCTGGAGTGGTAGAAGAGTAGCCATATGGCTTGCAGTAAGTTGCATTTCAGCATAGAATTGAAAGAGAGACTAATTTTCTTTTTGCCTAGATAATGCTTTGAACCCTATTTTACACGGCCTGAGGAAAAATATGGAAGCGACCAGGCAATTTCAGAAACAGTGAAACACCTTCTTGAGAGTGGTCAGCACGGGAATGTGCCTGGAGAACAGTCCCTTACAGCTGCCCCGGGAGAAGCCTCAATGGGTAGCAAGCAGATGGCTCAGCTCTGTCAACACCAGGAATTCTCCTAAAACACCAGATTATTGAGGCAATGAGGTTCTGGCTAGCTAACTACATCTGAGATGCTCATGGGCATGGCTCTCTTTCAGCCCTTGCCTTTCTACAAGACAAAAAACATTTTAATCCTTGAAAGAAAATTTTATAAAGGGAGTATGTGAAAATGAGGACTGTAACATAGATGCATGTTTGCTAATAACAATGGAAGACTGGAGTTGGCAACGTAGGAGGGCTCTTCTGGCTTCACAGTCCCACAGTATTTGCAAAATTACTTTCTCAAAAAATCAGTGGGTGTTATGCAGAGGCTATGCCAAATATGAATAATTAAAAATAGTGAATAATTAAAACCTGTCTGGGAATAGTTATATAGGTAATTTAAATCTCAGGTGTGCACAAAAGAAAAGGAAATGTGAACATATTACAATTTGGGATTGCATATTAGATTTGCCTTCTTCAAGTGAATCCAAATCTGAACTATAAGCACTATCCTGTATGCCACCAAGCACAGCAAATCTCAAAGCAATATGAATATGTGCATTACTCTTGGATTTAATGGACTTTCTCTTGAAAGAAGACAAAGTGCCTTTGAAATGGGAAGTGCAAATACACTACAGCTCCTGGGAGAACTACTCTGGCTTTCTCTTTATGTAAAGGTCGTTGCAAATTGGGAAGTTTAATTCACGTCCTGCTTGGTTTGTGCCACCAGTCATGGTCCTTAGCTGATAAATAAGAAAAGTGAATTTGGTCCTGAAGAGAGGAGGTGTACAGGTGAACAGTATAAATTTGCCCATGTGCTTCCCAGGGGGAGGGTTTAGCCACACCTTTGGTCGCAGTGTATTTTTTATCTATTTTGCAGTAGATGCATTTCTAAGCTATTCATGACTTTAGTACAAAGAATGACAAATAATGTATTCAGTGACGGATCATAGGGACGACACAGGAAAAGAGAGCCTAGATGCAGGATTATCATTTCTGGGTTGACAGATGACCTGAAAACGTAGGCTGCTAAATTTGGATGTAGTGACTCAAGAAATAAAATTACGCTTGGCCAAAGGAAGCAAGTGAGCCTGATTTGTTTCTACAGCTCAAGCACAATAGTACCTGGTTTTTGCATTAAAAAAAGTTGGTAACAGATGAATTTACCATAAAAGATCCATCTTTGCAAGTTTGCAAGTGATCAACTGAAAGAAAAGGAGGAAAAGAGAGCCAGTGTGTCATTGTAAAGAAAAAGTTTTTCAGAAATTTCTATTGTACATGAAGAACGGACTTGTTTTCAGAAACTCTAGTCCTGCATACAGTATTTTTTCAGTAAGGAGAGCATCCCAGAAACTGCTACGATGTCTGTAGGCCAGAGAGCAGCAAATGAAGCTTTAATTTCTTTTCCAGTATTGCGGTTTGCTTTTCAGGCTAGCACATGCATTCTCTCTGGGTTTTTTTTTTCCTCCCTATTGTGTGAACTCCATATATATTATACATAGAAACATGCATGAGCGAGAGGGCGTGTGAAGAGAAGAAGTAAGAATTTACTTGTGCAATGATGTTTAGGTATAAAAAGCTACTTTTACTGTAAAATGGATTAAGAGGACGTTTGTTTGTTGTTGTTTTTTACTGTTGTTATTTTTTTATTTATTCTAGTGATAGCAGTTATCCTTCCTTCTAACAAGAATAAAATCCACCAGCTCAGGGCAGCGTATCACCCCTTTCTGAATTTAGAAGCTCATCAGCTCTATTACATTTGTTAGATATAGTGTTGTCTTGGGATATATTTCTGGGATATAGCTCAGTTATATTTGCCCTATAGGAGTAATCTCACTGAGGTAGCATACATGCTCTTTTCCCCAACTTTACATTTCGGCTACGGAGATCAGAAGGTTTACTGGAGTGCCATGTTGCTACTGCCATGCCTTTTTTCTTAGTGTCTCACAAGCAGGGAAGGAGCGTGGGAAGGGTCTTTGTGCCTTACGGAGAACTGTGGTAGGCTGAGGGAGAAGCTGAGTTAATGCTGATAGCATTAACTAACTTGCTACACAGCTCTTGCTGTGTAGCAAGAGCAACTAAAACACAAAGAAAAAGAATAATTCATCTTCTATTCTCTACTTTCTAATTTCTTGCTATTAAGCAGATGTCCCTCCAGGTTTATTTCCCTTTTCTCACAACTAAGAATTGCAGATGGACTCGCACACCTCTGTCTTTCTGAAGCAACACCAATGTTTCTAGACTTACCTGTCTAGAATAGCAGGTCAGGATTATAAAAGAATGGGATTTTGAATGGAAATTTGAATGAAACTGAATGGAAACGTTCTGAAGAAACAAGATTCATGTTTAGGTCTTTTGTTTGTTTTATATTGAATTAAAAGCCAGGTTTCAGAATGTTTTTACACTGGGTTGAAAAAATTGGTGTGAACTATGTTTGTAGCTTCTGCTAGTTTCTTTTATTTGTTAACATCAGCTACTTAAAAGAAGTTATGGGTCAGCATTGGAACAGAAAGGGATGCAGTCTATATAAAAACTTTACTCCTTCAGTATTTCTCCGATTTGTCTTACAGTGCCAGCTGTTCAGCTAGAGTTTTTTGGGTTTAATGACCATTTCCCAGAAGGATTCCTTTTCATAGTTGTGGCTCTGTATATGATGATAGCATCAACATAAAATAAGTGCATTTCTTGGCAGCCAACTTGGAGATTCAGAAAGGCACAAGCCTGAGCTTTTCGGGGATATACTGTACGGAGTTAAGGACTCCAAATCCGTAAGGTCTTCCTCTGCTTTGCAGAGTCAAATCACTAGTTAGGCAGGTAGCTTTCATAGTGTGGCTCAGCTCTCCTGTACGGACTGATAAGGAACAGCTGAGCTTTAGTCTGTTGTTGTCTGGAGTGAAAATTGACCCCTGCAGAACCGCAAGGTGTTTGAGAAATGTGAATAAAGCAATAATGATTTTAGAAGCATTCAGCCTAATGCTCTCTCACCAGGTGGTTTCCTAAGGAAGGCTTTCTTTCCTCTCTTCCTTTCCTTGCCTTTCGAGGAAATGAAGTCTTCAGGCTTCATGCTGTGAATCCCCAGTTTCCCCCCTCTATCCTGCACAGCCCTGTGTGCTGGAGAAGGGACCGTATCCCCAGCTCACTTCTGAAGGACACAAGCCTTGCCCCGTGCACTTGTGCTTCCCAAAACCCTGCCCAGAGAGGGGACAAACATACCTGTGTCAGGCTGGCATGTCAGATCTGAAACAGTTCTTCTGCTGTAATCCCTTGATCCGCATAGGTCTTCCACAAACCTCCTTCCATCCTTTGACAACAGCTCCCTGGCTGCCTCCTCGCCTGCAGTGGGAGAAGGGGAGGGACAGGGTGCTTCACAGCCCCTTACCTTCTCCCCATACCCAGCAGACACAATCGTTCAGATATGGTCTCAAGTTTGAGATGCCGTTTAGGGGAGTTTGGTACCATACATGTTTAATAGGAGACAGCTTAACTTTGATTTGGTAATTTTTAGGTGCCTTTTTGAGACTTTCTTCCAGGCAGAACTTTTATTGTAATATCAACCTGTGAGAACAGATTTGCGAGTCCATCCCCTCATCACCAATTAAAATGGAAGTAATTTAGCACAAGGAGGCCTTGCAGGATCAAACCTGGCAGCTTTCACGCACCTTATGCTCAAGTGGAGGTACACCTATTTAAGCAGTAAAAGTCTATAAAACCTCCACTTCTGTCCCTCACCATGATGTACTGCAGCTCCCAGGACTGCATTTGCAGCACAAATCAAATTTCTAGACAAGCGGATCTGTGTTCTTACTTCGCTTCATTATAAAACAGTAATTCATTTTCCATTAATTTTCACACAGATTATACTTTCTTGAATATTAACAAGAAGGGGGTTAGAATCAAAACCTAATCCAGAACTTACAGCAAATAGAAATAAAGCTTTTTTGTCTTTCTTAGTGTCATTGATCTTTTGAGTCAATACCATTCATAAAAATAAATATCTGGCAGAATTAATTTCACATAACTTCAGGCATCTACAGTAGACGTAGCTCTACACTTGGTTTTCTCACTTCTTTCTACATTAGTGACAAGAAACAGGCATTAGGGAATGACTCGTCTGAACTTCTTTGGGCAACCAATTAGTCTATAATTTAGGGTGACGCAACAGGCACACAAATGCCTATTTCTTCCCAGTAGCAGCCCAAACCGACACCCTCAGGCAGGTGTTCAGAAGAACACTCTTCCAGACCCGACTTCTCCTGTGCGAGGTGATGTGCGCAGCCCCACTGGATCATGGCAGCCCTGAAAGTCCCTGCCTGCACAGGAGAGTGACCCAGATATGTATGCTTGCTTGATGGATAGTTTGCTTCACAAAAATGCCTGTTTCTTCCCAGTGGCAGCCCAAGCCGACACCCTCAGGCAGGTGTTCAGAAGAACACTCTTCCAGACCCGACTTCTCCTGTGCGAGGTGATGTGCGCAGCCCCACTGGATCATGGCAGCCCTGAAAGTCCCTGCCTGCACAGGAGAGTGACCCAGATATGTATGCTTGCTTGATGGATAGTTTGCTTTACTGATAACGGTTGTTTAGCTTGTCTATTTGATATTTTTGTCTGAGCGGGTAAAGATGAATAGATACCAGCAAAAGGCTAAGAGGTTAAAAGTTTATTTGCTATAACTATATGTTATAGTTTCTGTAACAAGAATAAGACTAGGAAACATTTGCTAATTATGTTTTATTTGTTAAAAAAAAACCCAAAACCAACCCAAAATGATAATAGACTTTAAAATGTTTCATTCAGGCATATTACAGTAAAATTCCCCAGGGGGTAATCTTTTTTGTTTTCTGAGGGTCCCAAAAGTCTTCCAGAAAAGACTCTTTTCCTCAAAGAATGAAAATAATTTTTCTTTCCAGTCAGACTTCAAAATGTTTCCCTTGGGAAGACAAACTTCTTTCCAGGTGTAAGACTCCTGTTCAAGACCCATTATGTCAGGATATGTTAGGATATCACTTTTCCATATGTGATTACTATGATTTGCTGCTCACACCCTTGCTTACTCAATTCCTTGTATGTGTAACTAGATATTTTATTCTGATAGTGATTAATAACCCCTCATTGTTTTAATGTAATGTTTAAACCAACAGCAAATGGCAAAAAAAGCACTGCTTAAATTCCAGGCATATCTGTCTAGCTCAGGCCTTAGGCTCCTACCCTACAAGACAAAATCATTACCAGTCCACATTACTCCACGTTGCAGCAGTACTATTGCATGTATACAGCAGCTGCAGACATATTTTGGCTGAGGTTTTTTGTTCCTAAATGCATTTATTAGGCAGGAATTTAGGTACCTGTGTAGATTAGAATATGTAAAACAAGGGATACCCTGACTTTTCTCACTGACGAAAAATTGTGCAATAGCAGGGCTGGCCTGGTACCCACTGCAGAGTGTCTTCAGGGATGGTGAATTGCATGGACTCAAAGCGTGCTACTGCAACGCTTATAAGCTCTGCAAGCCCTTGTCAGATTTCAGTCCTCTGAAGCTCTTTGGGACTAAAACAGAAGTCCTGTAGTCAGCAGAGCAGGAGCCCCTTTGCAGCTCTGCTCCTGCAGGGGTTTTTATGTCGCAATCGGTTTGCAGTGGCAGAGGTGTGTACTTTTGCTATGGTGCCAACAGTGTTAAGTTTCATGCCTTGTGGCTGATACTGTGTATCAGAAAAGCCTGAACTCTTGATGATTGAATTTAACATGCTGCTTTTTCAATAGGATGCAATTAAGGTAATTCAGCCAGAGAAAATTGGCATTTTCAGTTGTTCTGTGCAAAGTGGAATAGTTTGAAAAAGCAGCACTAAAATCTGCACCTCAGGACAGTTGTAACAGGTTAGTTATATTCGGTGGCCTGGCAGAGGTGTAGGTTCAGGTTCTCCTAGGAAAAAGAGAGGATTTGAACTGATATCTCTGCTATTCTAAACCACGATATGAATAGGCTAAGGACAAGAATGGCATTAGAAACTGTGTTTGGGAGGAGAAAGGAGTAAAATCAAAACTCTACTTTGGCACCAAGAGCAAGAAACTCCCTGCAGCCAAGGAGCAAGGTGCTGGCTGAGCCCTGGAGAGAGGTAAATCCTTTTAAAGATTTGACTGAGGGTGGATCCCCTTACAGAGCTGATGTGTAAGTGTAAGTTGCACAAAGAAATCAAAAAAGATCATCCTTTGTTTTAGGAGCTGCTACACTAAAATAAAATACTAATAAAAATGTGTATCAACTAAAACGAATTACAAGCCTATCAGTAGAACTTGCATTTAAAATGGACTGAACAAGACAAAGAGAAAATGTACTTAAGTATCAAGGTCACTTTCATTCAAGAAGTTTGCTAAGTTTGCTAGGTCACTGGGGAAATAATTACAGGCAGTGGAAAGGAAAAACAAAGAAGTGAGAACTTGCAAACCCAGATGGGCAGGCACCAAATGGCAGTGTAGGGGCAAATAGCAGCAAGGTGTTTGCCAATAATGTAATGCAAAGCTTGTATCATACTGAACAAAGGTTGAGATTATTGGCATTTGAAATGCATTCATCACCAGTATCCATCTGGGGGAAGATTGCATCAATAGTACTTGCCCTTGCTTGATTTCCAGTCTTCGATGACTTGAGCGTGGCTACTGAGCTCCACGGTGACTACTCTCTCTCCTGGCTGAATTTTAGCCTAAGTGCAGCTCAGTTATGAGATTCTGTGCAGTCTCTCCCAACTTTATGAGGATCCTGCCTCAAATTTGGAAAAAAAAGTCCCTTTGGGACACGCTGTATTATCAAAGCTGCACAGTTGAACATTTCTGTTTTTCCTCTGAATGCAGCAGTGTTCATCAAAATGTAGCCACTTTTTTATTGTTTAGATTTGAACACACATTTTCTTACTGTCTTTTTGTGTTGTTTAGTGAAAGATGGCTGTACAGGAAAAAGTTCATGCTTTTTTTTTTTTGTCAAGATATACAGACCTGGAGGAATTAATTTCTTCTGTCATATGGGACAGCTGCCTGCTACTTTTTATCTCTGCCGTGCAGTGTAATTCACCCCCAATTTCTAGCCCAGAGGATAAGGAGAGTTGAAAGGCTGGGCCTGTTCATTATGTATGTTGCCATTGTGCTTTTTAAAAATAAGTTGAAGTCTTGAAAGCAGGTGGGAGTACAAGCACATTGATTTAATTTTAATGGAATTTGTGTATCTAAGTTGCCCGGGCTATTTTGAAAATACTCACGAATGTGTTCTGTATTATTGCAGGTCTGGGAGGGAGACTCTGAGGGCAATGCTCATTGCCTTCTCCGGGGAACCCAGCACCCCTTGCTGAAACAGCACCTGCTGCTTTCCAGTTTTTGACAAAAACTGCAGTTTGCAGGTCCGCACCTCTCGGGCATCAGTGCTACCACAGCTGTACTCACTAAGCTGTGCCCCACACCAAACGCATTTAGATGTTACGCATCCAATTGCTATGCAGGAGAGGGGAGATGCGGGGCCAGGCTTACTGTGCGCAGGGGGTGAAGTGCTTCTGAATGGGTCTGTGCAACTTCCGCCTGCGTATGTTGAGTCCTGTTGAAATCCGACAGCAGCTCCTGGAAAGCCTTCTCTTACCCTGAGCGATGACTGGATTGGGCCCATGCTGAGCAAACCTGCCCAGCTCCACAGGTGTTCACCTCCTACCTACACCTGTCCACCTATTACAATATCAAGTGATCTAATAACAGCAATTGTGTGGTTCTCTTTGCTTCACCCGAACATCTGCTGAGTGTTTCTAGCACAGCATGGAAGAGCATTATCTTGGTTTACAGCTTATCTTGTTCTAACAACATCAGAAATACCAGCCATCAATATGCTCCCTCTCGAGAGCAAACCAATCACAGGTGTGTCAGCTGGCTACAATTATATTCACAGGCTCGTACTCATCTTGTGTCAGCTCATCATAACTGCAAATCTGTGTAGTTTTAAAATTATTTATTGCCATACGGATGAACCAGATGACCTAATCAGTCTGGGTTTTATGATTCATGTGAAGAATAGTAACCGATGGTAGTCAGAAAAGAAACATCTGAGGCTTTGAACAAATTTCCATTAAAATATGTTTTTCATATTATGACATTTATTTCATGAAACATTAACTCCATTTTCTGCAGACTATTTTAATATTTAGAGTTAAAGGTTTTTCTCTCACTTTTGCATTACTAGGTAACTATAATAATGCAGAATATATCATAAAGTTTACAGAGAGCAGTAAGTCTGAAACAATGTTACAGCTCAAAAATAGAAATGAAACAAAGTCCAAAGAGAAAACTGCCAATGAAAATTGGTAGAAATTGGATATGTATGTAAATTACAAAAACTAATCTACCGAGATTCATAGGGCAAATAACTCTGGCTACTATTACTTGGCACCAAATAGAAACATTTCATTGAAAGTACTGCTGCTAGAGAGATGAACTGATGAACATAAATTGAACATAAATGGCTGCAGGCAAACTGGAGTACCAAACAGAAAAGGAACAGAAAAAAAAAACCTGGCGAGGGTTTGTATACATGTGTGTGTGCACACAGAGTGTTATATACATATAAACATCTGCGAGTCTCAGAAATGGATTGGATTGCTGAGGATTCCCAACCCAGCAAATTTCCCAGGTGTAAAACCCTCAGCCACTCTTGCCAGGGATGGAGCCACTCCCAGGCTACAGGCAGCGAAGCCCATCCAGAACGGGGTCCTACTGCTGGTCAGGATGGGATGCCAACTATGGTCAGAGATAAAGGCGATGGCAGGATGAAATCAGGCTCTGAATTTCATGCCTTCCTAATTGATTACTTTACTATATTAGGCTGTTGTATAAGTTTTTATGTCAAGTCTTAGGCCAAAATCTGACATAATCTTTATTACTTTAAATCTGGAATGACTCCATTATTTGTGATAGTAAAGGGGAAAACTGAGGTTTTACCTTATCCCTCCTCCCCTCCCATTCTTTGCTCGGAGTCCCAGCCATAACGCTAGGTGCTTCTTTGAATGAAATCCTTTCCCTAAGGACACCTGTTAGTAAACGCTAAAAACACATATAAAAATATGAATATACATATGCACATACGAACATCCCTCCTCCTCCCATGCACATAGATGACATAAATCGTCCTCTACAGTTACCTAGAAACGTTACTACAGATGTGGTATTTAAGAGTGAATGTGGCTAACATTTATTAGACTTGAACTGTATTGTGGGTAATTGTCCAGTAATAACCTTTGGTAAATTATATGAAGCCTTTACTTTACTTAACAGGGAACGCAGGCTCCCCAAACTCTAATATTATCATCATTCAAGATAATGAGCAACACAAACCATTCTATTACCAATCTAAAAGCAATAAATGTCAAAGTAAAGAACTATGCAATATTCTGGCCTGGAAGAACAAAGGACAAAAGTAATGATAATGCCTTTTTTTATTTGCAGTCTATTATATCATGCATAACAAATGGCCCTGTAATTGTAGACAGTGTTATTTTAACAGGTTGTAAAGAGAAAATGGTGGGGGTGGGAAGGGAGTGTTTTGAACACTGCCTTGACAAATGCTGTAGGGCTGGTAAATTGAAATACCTGATGTTTTGTTTGAATTTTATCCTGGTGAGTATGCTGGATTATTCTGAAGCTGTTTTGTTTATCACTATGATCACCTAGCACTCTGCAATGTGACGCCAAGATCCTTGTTTGCCACCTTACTAATAACTTGGTGACAGCCTCTGTTCTCCTCTGACACAAGCACAAGCAAGGACAAAAATACATTTTAAAACACAGGTTATTGATTTATGGAAATTCCTAATTTGGGCATTTATAGACCATTCAGAGGTCACACAGCATTTGGACATTCATTCATTATGAGCCCGAGGGTTACAGCAAGTAACAGGCGCTCTCTCTACTGCTGCGCATATGGTGGTATAGATTCAGGTACTTGTGGATTTGTAGAGTGAACTCCACTTTGAGATATCTTGGTTTAATTTTTTTATAAATAAAAGCAGAAGCTAGTCAGCTATTTGATCAGCATTTAGTGTAATTTTTTTAAAGTTAGGGCTGAAGGAAATTACCTGAAACTCAGGAAGCCAATGCCTCAGCTACCTCTTTGTAAAAGTAGGATAATTCTTACTTTCTTGCACCTTACGTTCATTGCCTATTTTGAGAAAAACTTTTTGCTGAACAAATGCTGTCTCTTAGTTTACATGTGCTTCGTGTCAATATGTGAAGGTCTGCAAAGCAAGGCATTTACTAAAACAAATATTTAAATGGCACTATTCTCTATGTAGTTGAAAGAATTCACTCATGTAGCTTTGATGTACTAAGGAGGCAACTAACACAAGTACCTATTATACTCCAGGTTTCACTCACCAATATGCATGGTCAAATTCTGCGCCCGGGTACCTAGGCCTGAAGTAAATCCATGCATCCTGCTCTTTCTCTAGATCTATGCTTGTGGACATGAGAGTAGGATTTAGCTGTAAGGGGAGAAGTTGGGAGTTCTTTGTCCAGAAATGAACCCTTTGCTGACATTATATTGCCTTATAACTCGCGTGATTCTTTATGCCTTCCCTAATGTGGCCATTTTATACCCTCCCTCGCTTAACACAAAAGATTCCATCAGATTCAGGACCCTGTAGGGTCTAGCCCCTATGGTCTCATTAGGCGAAACTCCATTTTGACTTGCTTTGGTGCTTTATTATCAGCTAGCATATAGACCATAAACGACAAATGTTATATTAAACTGAACTAACCTTGCTTGTATTATCTTTGTTAAGCTGGTTTAATAAGTTCCCTTTGGCATACGTTTGCTGTTCATAAGGTCACGTTACTTCACCACCTGAAAAATGAATCCACAGAAGTGTTTGTCAGAGAGAAAACAGGCCCTCAGAACAAAGCTGTAAAATTTAGGTTTGCACTTGTACCACCGCTTAACAGAAGTGACAGAAAAAAATAGCAAGCAGTTATTTTACATAACTCTCTCCTTCTCAGGGAAAACAAATGATTAAACTTCTCAATATTTGCATTTTCCCCATCAGCATACATCCCAAACCTGTCAAGTGAATGGCAGGGGGTGGCAGTGCCTGTCGCATCTCTGCTTTTGGAAAAGATCAGAACCCGAGCTTCCTGATGGCACAGCCATACTGCAGTTTCCATAGCAAATCTCAGAAAAGATGTTCTCCACAAGAGTTATTTATACAACTGTTTTCAGGTAAATTCCAGAATAATGAACACAGCTTGTGTTGTGTTTTATTTTTGCTCCTTCTTCCTTGTATCTAAATGCATGTTACTTGTTTATCTATATGTTCATCTGTTTCTGTTTGTCTGTAATTTTATGTGGTAGCATCTGTGAGTGGTAGTTTTGTATAATAACGTGTATAAATGAAATCACAGTTGGGTTTAAGGACTGTGTTCAGTAAGCAGAGGAGTCTTGGATGACTGTTGCTAGTTACTATGGATTGACTGCTACATAGCTGAGATGTGAAGAGGGATTTAGTTAAACCGTTTGTCTAGGTGTCAAGATTATTGCCCTCTTTTCTTGGACTACTACAGAGAAGAAATGTAGCTCCTTTCAGACTGAAAAAAAATTTCATATATACAACAGAATTGTCTTTTGGCTCACTGACTCCGCCTCCCAAATGGCATTTGGTTGCTCATCAGACGTTTTCAGGCTCAGAAATAGTTTTGGGAAGAACATATGTGAATCCTCACATCCTCAGACAAAAGTGTGACTGTTAAAGCTGTTACTGAGCTGGGAGCAAGGTAAGTGACAATGTCTAAGATAGTCAGGGGAAAATAATTAGGGAAAATGTTTTGGAATTGCTTATATATTGAGTTTTAATTTCCAATATATCGTTGAACCTGAGTGGGAGGCCACGTGAATGTTCCAAGTATCAGTCTGAAGGCAGGAGTGTAAGACTTCAAATGGTACATCTGAGGTACAGGAAGTTTCAGAAAGAAGTGGAAATCCCAAAAGTCTTCCTCTGTGGAAAAAAACAAAATACAAGAGGAGGCTATTGCTAATCCAGTTTACAGCCTATTTAACACTGCACATCACCAGTAAAACTCTAATGTAAGGCTTTGCACAAATTAATTTACAGAAATGATTTACCCTTCTTGAACTATCTCTGCAAGGTTTAGGGGTTAGAGATTGCTTCCAAGCCACCGAACAAATTAATAGTAACATTATTATAGCCCAGGAGAATTTTCCTTTTTTCAATCCTGTTCTGCGTAACAACGCTTACGCATTAAATCTCAGTCCTATTGTGCTGGGCTTCATTATAAGCAGGGAAGTTGTCACATCTGAAATGGAATATCCATTCCCCCAGCTGTGCTTGCAAATGTCTGACAAATCGATCTGTCCCTCATCTCGCTGGTCTTGCACTATCTCAGCAGTTCCCCACGTTGGTCATACGTTGGTCCCAATGTCTCTGACTAGCCATCCTGAAATTATTACAAGTATATTTAAGCAGACATGAAGAAGTACTATTGGAATTCCTTATCACGGAGTCAAATCAGTTGCTCCTGGTACATACCTTATCACAACACGGTGCGCGACCCATCGCCAGAGAAAGTAACTACTTCTCTTAAGCTTGTTTCTGCAATTTACTCATTTTTGAAAATCAGTATGTAAGCATCTCTTATAGACATTTGTTTCATATATTAGAATACAGCTTTTACTGACTACGCAAATAATTTTTGTCAAACTGAAGAAAAGTACCACACCTTTAATTTTTACTGTTAGCCAAAAAGAGGGTTGATTTAATTCTTTTGAATAACAGGACATCTTCTGTATCTGAATATGCTATATTATGCCAAGCAAACTTCCTAAGCTTACATTTTTACTACCTGTACTTCTGCAAAGCTTAAAAACCTTCAGTAGACTCAGCAGCTATGTACTAAATTTTTGCATCTAATGCATAATTGTGATGAATAGAGCTTGAAGATGACAAATTCCACTTAATTGACTGTATCTTTTCGTAAACAATTCTAGTTATCTTCTAACATTAATAATAAGAAGGTGTTGGGGGAAAAAGTTGGGTTTTTCTTTCATCATCAACAATGTTTAGCAATAGAACCATTTTTTTATTTAGCGTTTTTCTTTATTTTCACTGTTACAGGGGAACATGCTTAGAGCTGCTTATTTTTCTTTTCGGTGAGTGTCTTCCTAAAAAAGCTATTGTTAGGATTCAATTCTGTATTAATTGTTCATAAGAAAATAAAGCAAATTCAGACAAATTCTGATAGAAATCATATAAGCAGGCAGTAACTGTACGCTTTGCTGGGTAATGGTTGAGTGAAGAGGATGCAACTGCGGAAAAACAGGTACTACTGTAACGATGCACACCAACAGGAGGAGGTTCCAATCTCTCCCTGTAGCATGTCCCAGCAAGCCTCAGGGAAAGCATGGGAAACATCGGTGAGGACAGTTATACAGATATCTGTCCATAAAGTGGTTTTTGTGTTTGTTTGGGTTTTTTTACTTTGGCCGTTTCCATAATAACTACAAACCCTTCAAGCTTAGAGGTACAGCTAGTCAGGAAACTGAATCTTCAGTACAGGGAGATTGTTGCATTTTGAAAAGAAGTTGTTCTGAACTAGAATTCTTCTTTATCTACTTCATCTCCCAAAATGTCCTGTAAATGAAAATTCAGGATTGAAGGCAGTTGAACCATTTTGATATGAAAAAGTTTTGCAATTATAGCAAAGAAATATATTTGTGCAATGCTTTGTACCACGTGCACCTGTAATAGCCATTGCGATATATGAAAGGGTAATATTTCATCCTATATTGAAATAAACATGCTGCCACACAATGCTTACTTCTCAAATAAGGGTGTTTTTTTGATTAAAGACAGTCTACTTGATCAATTTTTCAAGTATGTTCCCAAGCATAGGACCAAGGTAGGAGATGCAGACCTTCTAGACTTGATTATTTTTGGTGATAATAACTTGCATATTCTTATCTACAGAACATCCTTAAAGTCTGTGCATCACCATTTTGTGACGATGACTAAGAGGGGTTAATTGTGCTTAATAATCCTTCTGTTATAGAAAAGATAAAATACTACACATTCTGTCCAACTAAAGTTTTATTAATTATTTATTTATTAATGTAAGAATTAAATTTAAGGGCCTTAATAGTAAGTACTAATAAATTGTAAGTGCTAAGAAGGACTGTTGGAAAGAAGAGTCAGAAACATATTCCACACCTGTTTTATACACCTAAAAACACTCTCCTT
>NW_008824791.1:2611503-2614312 GCF_000699105.1 Pygoscelis adeliae
CAAGCTTCCCTGTGGGTTTGGTTCCAGGCAAATTTGGACAAGGTCTGAGGATTCAGCATAATTGCACAAAGGCTTCCTAGGGTCAGGTCATCCAGATGATCCTAAATGCAGAGCAAATGCTTTCCTGTATACTGGATGTATTAGAAAGTTTTGTTTGTTTTTATTATTTTTTTTTTAATGTAGGAGGGATCCTGCTGTAGTACTTAACCCACATGAAGCAGCCCTCTTTTAACGTCAGTCAAGCCGGTCAAGGTGGTAGTTTTGATGAAGGCATTTCATGGCCTCGTTTTACTGAGACCGGTCTATAATATAATCACAAAGACTTATTACAATTTGAAGAAGTATGCTGGCATGGTTGAGAAATTAGATCTATCTAAGCCAGTCTCGATGCAGGCTAGCTGGTACACACGTACCAAATCTAGCATCTGCGAGCCCAGCATGTGCTATGACATGTTCAGTGCTGCTCCATGAGCAATACTAGTTGAAAAGGCTTTAAGAAGCCCTAGGCAAACTGCCTAAAAAGCTGTTCTGCCTGTCTTATCCTCATGCAACTGGCAATGCATTTTACACGTTAATGGAGGATTCCTGAGGTCGTTAATGCATCTTGGAGATGGAGAACTCACATTAACGGGGAATTGCGTGGAATGATATAGTGCAGGGTCTTGTAGGACTTCCACACTTTCAAAATAATCTCATCACATATACTTTGGAAGGAAGTGCTAATTAAAAGTATAAAAGAGCATATGTGGTATTTGTGAAGCTGTTATCCAAATTTGTATTGCTGCATCTGTTATGCACTGCAATTAGTCATAGTTTAATGAGAAAATAAGATATCTGAGGTCTGCACTTCTAAAACTACAACCCCTTCCCCTCACTCCCTCCTCCTCCAAAAAAGCAGTCACAGCACACCCGTAATGCAGTAGTGGAAAAAGTATTTATCATTTCAGCAGGTGTATAACCTGCATGAGGACTTTCCTGTTGTAGTTTTGCTTTGATCCAGATACATCATTGAACTGCTTTTCAAGCTTTTAAAACTGGCAGCGACAACACAGTTTTTGGTGTGGAACAGAGAGGGGGAAGGGATCAGGTATTATATATGGGTGTTCTTTGCATGGCCCACATTAATATGTCTCTTCATATGACATACCACCACAGGTACCTACCCTACTGGGATTTTTTTTTCAGTAAAATTGAACAAAAAATATGAAAGGTGCATCTTGCGAATGCAATGTCATAATCTTCATGCTGCTAGGATGAAGAGTTAATTCATTGAAAATTTTTTAGATTTAACAAAAAAAAATTTCTCTTTTATAATTGCCTTATCTTTCCTAAAATGCTCTATATGCCCATGACTCTAACGTATCTGTTTTATTAAACGCTGTCTAATAGCTATTATTACTCTGGCTTCACAGTGTAGTGAGGGTTGTAGGTTTTGGATTTTTGTTTCCCCCCCAAGTATATGTAGTTAATTTAAAGTTAATTTGATAGATTAATAAAAATGTGAAGTTAATTGTCATGACTACAATGACAAATTTTATTGTCAGGCTTCATCCAAACTAAGATTTCATCTGTAACATTTCACACTGATGCTCTCTGCGGTTCAGAGCCATAATTAGACATTAGATCAATAAAGGACTCTTGGCCATAAGCAGTATGCAGAAATTCTTTCTGTTTCAGTGTTACCAAAAAATAATACAATAAGTTATTAAAAAAAAGAGTAATATTATTAGTGGAAAAATGCTATTAATATTAAGAAAAAGTAGAATAAAATATAGAGTATTTTTCTATATTGGTTTTGTGACATGTGGCCCACTTTAGAACTTGAACTATAACTTATGGTGGTGCAATGATTTTTAGCAGCATCCAAAATCAACATTCTCCACTAATCTATCCACAAAAGTCACAGTAGTAGAAAGGGGGAGAAAAGCAACAGGGCTACAGCATTTTCTTAACAGCTGTTTCACAGTTTTGAAATATAAAAGGACAACACACTTTGAAAAAAGGAAAAATGGTTTGAAGCCCTGTGATTTATAATCACCTACCTTAGCGATGCTGATTTTTTAAATCTTAATTGTTTAGTTACTCTATACTTACTGTGGGTTTGACAATATTTCTTGGTGCTTATTTTTGCTTGTTGGATCCCCTCTTTCTGCATGATCCTCTCTTTCCTTTATGAAGTATTTTCCTTCCTAAGTAAGGGACACAGGCAATTCTATCACAGATGGGGACCCAGGCCTCAGGGAAAACAGGTGACCTCCCCGGAAAGTGTCTGAATTTTTTATATCCCAGTACATTTTATTGCTAGGCAGTCTTCCAGTTCCACGTGTATAAAACGCATTGTAGAACTCCTAAATAGATAGATGGGAAAGTACCTATATTATATTGTTTTTGTTAATGTAGGATTTAGCACTAAATATACCAGATATTATTTTATTTTTCAGCTGTTATCGGAGGCTTATGGGATGTTCTTCATGAATAGTGTTTCAGAGCGCTATACTCATAATTAGAGCTGGGTGAATCATTCATCCCAAACAATACTTACTATGAATTTATGCTCCCCATTTCCTACAAGAGCACTAGTTATTATCATGCTTATTGAATAGGACAGTATGCTGCTTTCCAAGGGCTCTCTATTTCTGGGTTACAAGGTGCACCTATGAATTTTGTATCCTGAGTCTTTTGGTTTCCCTCAGAGATGATGGGGGATGTTGTTCCCTCAGGAGCACTGAGGGGTTACTCCTGATTATTTGCCTGGTAACTCTAGCTGGTCGGCTGAAGCAGAGGAGAGGTTTCTGAAGGTGTGACCTTT